>NW_006399850.1:8062777-8073735 GCF_000299155.1 Elephantulus edwardii
TGGAAACCCAAAATCTCTGTAAATGTTTATGAAAATTAATAAAATATAATTATAGAAAAAAAGAAGAAATCTGGAGAACAACCACTTGGCCAACTGACAGGAAGAAATATATATTTATTCCCATCTCAAAGAAAGATGATCCAACAGAATGTGGAAGTTATTGCACAATATCATCAATATCACATGCAAGCAAGATTCTGCTGAAGATTATCCAAAAACAACTGGAACAGCACATCAACAGAGAACTGCCAGAAGTGCAGGCTGGATTTAGAAGGGATTGTGGTACTACCGATATTGTAGCTAATGTTAGATGGATCTTGGCTGAAGGCAGGGACTACTAGAGGAATGTCTATCTGTATTTCATTGATTATGCAAAGTATTTGACTGTTTGGCTAACAACAAACTGTGGCTAACTCTGGGAAGAATGGGAATCCAAGAACACTTGATCCTGGTAATGCGAAACCTATACTTGGACCAGGATTCTGCTGTCAGAACAGAGCAAAGAAGCACTGCATGGTTCAAATTTAGGAAGGGTGTATGCCAGGGATGTGTCCTATCTCCATACCTTTTCAATCTATATGCAGAACAGATTATTTGGGAGGCTGGGCTGTATGAGGAAAATGTGGCATCAGGATTGGAGGAAGATTCATCAACAATCTGCATTATACAGATGACATAACCCCGCTTACTGAAACTGAAGAGGACCTGAATCACTTGTTACAGAAAGTAAAGAACTGTAGCCTTCAATGTGGATTGAAGTTCAACATCAAGAAAAGAAAGATTCTCACCACTGGGCCAATTGGAAGCATCTTGATAGATGGTGACGCGATTTTGATAGTTAATAGGTTTAGTTTGCTTGGCTTCACAGTCAGCCCTCTTGGCACCAGCAGCCAGGAAATAAAAGATGTATCATGACGAGAAAATCTGCTGTTAGGTACCTTTCCAAAGAACTTAAGAGCACTGATGTCACTCTGGAGACTAAGATGTGCCTTATACAGGCCATGGTCTTTGCAATTGCCTGCTATGCATCAGAGAGCTGTCCAATGACTAGGGAAGAGAGATGGTTGATGATGCCTTTGAGCTATGGTGTTCGAGAAGAGTATTGGATTGCTAAGAAAATGGACATGTTTGTCCTGGAGAGGGTTAAACTAGGCTGCTCCTTGGAGGGAAGGATTCTGAAGCTTTGTCTGACATACTTTGGACATGTTGCAAGGAAGGACGTCATGCTTGGGAGGGTGGAGGGGCGGCACAGAGAAGAAGACCCTCTATGAGGTGAATTGATTCAATGACTGGGGTAATGGGGGTAGGTGTGTTGGAGACAAGGGGATTGGCACAGGATAGAGCAGAGTTAGGGCTTTTGTACATAAGGTTGCTATTAGTTGCAGGTGACTCAATGCCACATAACAACAACAACAATATGTACATGTTTATGTATATGTACTTATATATGTGTGATCATTGTTGTTACATGCCATCATATTGCCTATGACTAATGGTGACCCTGTTTACAATAGCTTGGAAGTCTGCTCTATCATGAGCCAGTTTCATTGACTCTGGCATACCAAATCCTATTGCCCCAGTCACTGTTCCAATCCATCTCATCCAGGGTCTTCCTCTCCTGTGCTATCTCTTTCTTTGTTAGCATGATATCTTTCTCCAAAGACTTGTCCCTCTTGGCCATGTGTCCAAATAATGTGAGACAAAGCTTTAAAATGCTGACCTCCAATGAGAAACTTTGTTTCACCCTCTCTAAAATGGACCAATTTGTTTTCTTGGCAGTCTACGGTATCTTTGAAACTTTTCTCTAGCATGGCAACTTAAAGGCATCAGTTCTTCTTCCATCATCCTTAGTTCTTCATTGCCCAACTCTGATGGATAACAAATAATTGTGAAAACCATGGCAGGGATCAGTCACACCTGAGTCTCTAGGCTATCTTTGCTTCTCAGTACTCTGGAGAGGTTCTTGGCAGCAGATTTTCCAAATGCAATTAATCTTTTGATTCACTGACTGTGGCCAAGAGTATTGATTATTGAGCCAAGTGATCTGTAATTATTAACAACCATTATCTCTTCTCCATCTATCATGGTGTTGCCAATTGGTCTAATAGTGAGAATCTTTGTCTTCTTGAAGTTTAGCTTCAACCCATGTATTGTGTATGTATATACAGAACAGGCAATCACTGCATGGTTTAAGATTAAGACAGGAGTGTATCAGGGTTGTATTCTCTCTCCATACCTATTTAATCTGTATGCTGAACAAATTATTCAAGAAGCTAGATTCTATGAAGAGGATTGTGGCATCAAGATTGGCTGGAGGCTCATCAATAACCTATGTAATGCAGAAGACACAATCTTGCTTGCTGAAATTGAGGAAGACTTCTAGTATTTGTTGCAGAAGATCAAGGAATGCAACCTTTGATATGAATGAATCTCTATGTGAAGAAAACAAAGATTTTTTGCCACTGGACAGATAGGCAACATTATGATGAATGAAGAAAATATTGAAATTGTCAGCAACTTAATTTTACTTGGATCCACAATTAATACCCTTAGCACCAGCAGTCAGGAAATAAGGCAATGCATTGAAATGGAAAAATCTGCAGTGAGAGACTTCTCCAAATATTTGAGGGGTAATGATGTCAGTTTGAGGACTAAAGGGCATCTGATCCAGGCCATGGTCTTTCAGATTACTTTTATGCGAGAGCCGGACAATGAATAAGAATGACAGAAGAATTGATACTTTTGAGCTGTGGTGTTGGAGAAGAGACTGAACATCTATGGGTGACCAAAAGAACAAATATGTCTTGGAGAGGGGTGCAGTCAGAGTGTTCTTTGCAGGCAAAGAATGATGAGGCTTTGCCTCACATACTTTAGGCATGATGCTCAGAGTGGCTATTCTTTGGAGAAGGACATAATGCTACACAGAATGGGGGATTAGCCAAGGAGAGAAAGGCCCTCAACCAAGTGGATTGACATGATGACTGCCATATTGGGCTTTTGTGATTCAGAATGGAAAAGGGTTCAGATCTTTTGCTGATAGGGTCACTATGAGTCTTACTTGACTCGAAGGCACCTAACAACAACATAAACTTTTTGTTCATTCAGTATTCATATCCCAGGATTAATGAATCTTGTAAAAATAAATGCAAACTCAAATTCTACCCAATAATATTTTTTTTCACTTTTATGCTAGAATTGTGGGAAAATTTAAGTTTCATTTCCTGTGTTTATGCCTTTATTTCTCTTTGTTTCAAATTTTAAGACAGAAGGATATGATTTGATTATTTTCTCTACACAGTTCATTGATGACATCTGCTGCTTTGCCCTCAGCACCTTACAGAAATTCCAAGGCAAATTAACATCCAGATGGCTTTACCTGTATAAAATACTTTTTTGGAAATTCAGTTTACATCAGCATAGTAGCTTATGTCCTGAAGAGAGAGCCAAAAGTAATTTGATGTCATTAGACATACTAGAAAATATGGTACATTTATTCTTCAAAATGCTGCTTTTCTAGTTTTGCATATTTTTTATATTCTATAGAACTGTATCACCCCTTTGTAATGTCATTCTCTGTTTAGTAGTGACAGCTGGAATTTGTAAGTTTTTTCTCATCACACTTTTGGAATATAAGATTCTAGCAACTTTCTAAATCAGTTTGGCTTTATTAAACATAGACGTTACGCTAGCATTTAAGAACTGACAATATGCAAACTTAACATCTCCTGATCTAAAATTTAAAGTTTATATTCCATTTAGGGACCACTGGTGGCCTAGTGGCAAAAATGTGTGCTTCAATCCTGAAGGCCCACTCTTTGAGCTATTAGTTGTTCTATGGGAGAAGAGTGGTCAATCTACTCCCATGTGATTAACTGTCTCTGAAAACCCAGAAGTAGGTTCCAACTCCATGTTAAACAACAACAACATATTCCATGTAGACAAATTTTTATTGGAGTAATGTTGTTGTTGTTATGTGCCGTCGTGTTGCTTGCTACTCATAGCGATCCTATGTACAACTGCCATAAACCCTACTCTATCTTGTGCCAATCACTCTGCCTCTGACACACCCATCCCAATTACCCCGTCACTGAATCAATCTACCTCATAGATGGTCTTGCCCCCTGTGCTGCCCCTCCACCCTTCCGAGCATGATGTCCCTCTCCAAGGACCTGTCCCTCCTTATAACATGTCCAAAGTATGTCAGACAAATCCTCAGAATCCTAGCCTCCAAGGAGTGGCCTGGTTTAACCCTCTCCAGGGTGAATCTGTTTGTTTTCTTTGCAGACCATGGTACAGTCAATACTCTCCTTCAGCACTACAGCTCAAAGGCATCACTTCTCCATCTATCCTCCCTAGTCATTGTCTAACTCTGACGCATAACAAGTGATTGCAAAGAACAGGGCCTGCATTGGATGCACCTTAGTCTCCAGAGTGACACCATTGCTCTTGAGTAATTTGAAGGGGTCCCCAACAGCAGACTTTCCCATTGCAATATGTCTTTTAATTTCCTGGCTACTGTTGCCAAGAGTATTGATTATGGAGCTAAGCGAATGAAAGCTATGAACAATCTCAATCTCTTCACCATCCATCCTCATGCTGTCAATTAGTCCAGTGGTGAGAATCTTTGTTTTATTTATATAGAGCCCCAATCCATATTGAAGGCTACAGTCCTTGATTCTCTGCAGCAAGCAGGGTTGTGTCATCTGCATAACACAGATTGTTGATAGACCTTCCACCAATCCTGACCCCACACTTCTCCTCATAGAGCCTCCTGGATAATCTGCTCTGCATACAAGTTGAAAAGGTATGGAGACGGGACACATCCCTGGAATACACCCTTCCCAATTTTGAACCATGCAGTGTTTCCTTGCTCTGTTCTGATAACTGCCTCTTGGCCCAAGTATAGGTTTTGCATTAGCATGATCAAGTGTTTTGGAGAAATATTTAAAATATTTTATATTTACATCTATTCTCTTATAGGGAGCTCTGGTGGCTTAGTGGCAAGAAACTGTGCTGCAATCCCGAAGGCACATGATTTGAGCCCACCAGCTGCTCCTTGGGAGAAAGATGGACACTCTCCTCTCCTGTGATTAACGGATTCTGAAACCTGCTGGAAAGTCAGGTATGGGTCAGTTCTGACTCAACAATATACAACAACAACAATATTCACTAATATGTAATTATGACTATATGTATAATTAAATGTGCAAAGAACTGGAGTCAGAAAATTAAAAAAGCCAAAATAGCACAGCATTTCTTAAGATAAAGGAACTAAAGAACAAATTCAAGTCTTGGGTTGTAATACTTAAGGATGGTGTGGGTAGAATATTGAGTAATCCTGGAAGCAATGAAAGAAGATGAAAGGAATATGCAGAATCACTGTGCCAAAAATAAGTGACTGACACAGAAGAATTTCAAGAAACAACATATGATAAAGAGGCAGTGGTGATTAAGGAGGAAATTCAGGGTACTTGAAGGAATTGGCATAAAACAAAGCCCCAGGAATTGATGGAAAACCAATTGACATATTTCAACAAAGGAATAATATCCTGGATGTGGTCACCAATTTGGGATAAGAAATCTGGAGGACAATTATGTAGCCAACTGACTTGAAAAGATCCATATTTATTCCCATAAAAAAAGTGACTTAACAGAGTTTTGAAATTATCAAAAGATATCAAACACAATCAACATCCTGTTGAAGATGATCCAAAAATGACTGGAACAGTACATTGACAGAAAACTACCAGAAATACAAGCTGGGTTTAGAAGAGGTTGTGGCACAAGAGACATCATTGCTATTGCCAGATGGATCTTATCAGAAAGCAGAATATCAGAGAAATGTCTATCTGTTTCATTGGCGATTGTAAGGCATTTCACCATGTGGATCACTACATGTTTACTTGATTGTGCTCAGGCGGAACTTAGATCATTAATTTAGTCCTCAGAACAGAGCAAGGAAACACTACGTGGTTCAGAATCAGGAAAGTAGTACATCAGGAACGCATCCTATCTCCCTATGTTTTCAATCTATATACAGAACAGATAATTTGTGAGGCTGGAATTTATGAGGAGGAATTTGACATCAGGATTAGAGGAAGACTCACCAGCAATATACAATATGTAGATGACACAACCTTGATTCCTGAAGCTGTGAAGGAGCTGAAGTGCTTGCTATAGAAATTCAGACTATAGCTTTCAGCATGGATTGAAGCTCAACATCAAGAAAACAGATTTTCACAGCTGGGCTGATTGGCAAAACCATGATAGATGGAGAAGAGACAGATGTTGTTAACAGTTACAGCTTGCTTGACTCCACAATCAACAAACACTCTTGGCACCATAGTCAGGAAATCAAAAGATAAATTGCATTGGGAAAATTTACTCTCAGGGTCCTCTCTAGAGTATTAAGAAGCAATGATGTCAGACTAAGGTGTGTCTGACCCAGGCCATGGTCTTCACAATTACTTGCTATGCTTCAGAGAGTTGAATATTAACTATAAGGATGATGGAAGAAGAATTGATGCCTTTGAGTTGTGTTACTGGAGAAAAGTCTTGAACACACCATGGACTTCTAAGAGTACAAACGGGCCTGTCTTGGATAGAGGGTGAAATCAAGTTTTTCCTTGGAGAGCAGGAATTTGAATCTCCAACTCATATATTTTGGGAATGTG
Organism: Elephantulus edwardii; assembly: GCF_000299155.1. NCBI lineage: Eukaryota > Metazoa > Chordata > Mammalia > Macroscelidea > Macroscelididae > Elephantulus > Elephantulus edwardii. The sequence continues at coordinate 8,069,452 of NW_006399850.1, forward strand.
GCCAGGAGGGACAAGTCCTTGGAGAAGGATATCATTCTCTGAGCGGTGGAGGTACAAAACAGGAGACGAAGATCCTAGGTGGGATGTATTGGAATTGTAACTAGAACTGTAATGGTGATAGATGTATTGGAGTCAATAAGACTGGCTCAGGCTAGGGCAGGCTTCAGTGTTGTACATGGGGTCGCTATGAGTCACAGGCAACTCCATGCACCTAACAACAGCAACAACAACAACAACAACATATATTCACTGTATACAATATTTAATTATAGTAAATTCAAAGGAGGAAAGGAAAATCTATAAATGAAGCTAGAGATGACTGCTAATACCAAAGATAAAATCTGCTGTGCTCAAGCCTTAATATAAAAAGTTATGTATATTCAGATAGAATGCAACTGTAAATATATCTCATTTTTATTTAAAAAAAAGGGAACTCAGGGTGGGGGAAGAAGATTATTGACTTGACTCATCAGATGGTAATGACCCAAGACTAGATAAATTATAGAATAAAATCAAGGATATCATACAGGGAGAAAACAAGGGATTACTCAAAAGACAAGAAAAGATTAAAGTGTATGAAGGAAAATAATGAAATTTGCTCTGGAATGCAACACAGCTACAGTGGAAGGAATAAATGATAAAATGAAGAACTGAGTATATATGCAGTTTTTTTCTCAATCAAATTTATTTTACACACTAAATACCTGGCCTGGTCTGTAGGGAGTTACCCTACTAAACTAAAGGTGTTGCTCCTCTTCTGGCTCAAATCCAACAGCAGCTCTATGAAAGAAGGAGGGGAAATCCCTTCCCATGTGGTTGGTTTATTGCTTCCTGAAAACCCACTGGAGGCCAGCTATGAAATCTGCACCATCAAAAAAGAGGCACCCAAGTGAAATAGTTTTTTCAGAGAGTTTTGGTTTCTGTTTTACTGCACAGAAAGCCAATTTAATTCAAATAAATCAAGTATTATTTTTTTCTTTCTAAAAATATACTCGTGTGTCAGTGGTATATTTATATGCTCCATTTTACAAAGTAATCTGAACGTGCAGATCCTGTGAAGGACATTATGTCAACAAACACAATACTTATGTTCATTGAACCAGAATGTGCACTGAAACAATTTGCATAGGACTTCTATGTATACACAAAAGAGCCAACAAGTATAGAGTTCTAAGTGGACTGCTCTGAGTCGCTCTATATGGAGGAAAACAACAAAGAAATTGAAAAATTTGTCAGGACAATTTGGTGGCATAGTGGTGTTGTTAACTCAAAAACCCTGTCTTTCTGACAGTTTGATCCATCACTGGCTTTATGGAAGAAAGATAGGAAATCCCTTCCATTGTGATATAGGAACCTAGAATCCCACTGGAGGCTCAGCTACGAGGTAGTTCAATTTGAAGGCAACAAGTTGGGGCAGTGAATATATATTTAAGAAAAACAGAAGATCAAAGTACAAGGGATAAAGATGACAACCAAAACTCAATTAAATCAACAGAAACATAAAAACTGGATTTTGAGAGTTCACTTATACATGTAGGTGGTATAGTTCACAATGTGTTCAGCTATTAACCAAAAGATTGCATATCTCTGGAAGTTCAAACTCGCCTTTGAGCTGTGGTGTTGGAGAAGAGCTCTGAACATCCCATGGATGGTCAAGAGAACAAACAGATATGTCTTGGAGATTGTCCATCCAGAGTGCTCTTTGGAGGCAAGAATGATGGGACTTCACCTCACATACTCTGGGAATGTTTTTAGAAGGGGCTGTTCCTTGGAGAAGAACATGATACTAGGAAGGATGGAGTGTCGGCAAAGGAGGGGAAGACCTTCAACCAGGTAGATGGACTTGGCGACTGCTGCAGTGGGCTCTTGTGTGTAAGGAAGTGTGAAAATGGCACAGGATAGAACAGGGTTCAGATCTTTAGTTCATAGGGTTGATATGAGTTGTGCTCGACTCAATGGCATCTGACAACAACTTCGCAGGCTGAATTTTCAGCCCTAATTCTTAATCCTTATTTGCATCTGCATCTTTTCAAATCTTAATGCCAGATGTATTGCTTTCTTCTTGTTTTTGAGGTTGTTAATGAATTTGTTTTCGAAAATTGGATGTTAAAAACTGTAACTCAAGCAAAGGGAAATACGTTTGTGGGATTGATTGACCTTCCATTTTATGCTTTTTTTTTTTCTAATGATGAGAAAAACTGACCCCCAGAGAGCCTACTGATCTTAAAAGAATGAGAAACATGGAAAGAAGATTAAAACATTTATTCAGCTAGGAGTTAAGCATAGTTAACTATTGGTGATATTTACAGAAGCATTCCACGTGACCAAAACCTACAGGAATAAGGATAAATAATGTTATTTTAAAGAACTGAGCTTTGGAACAATGATACGTAGTTTTCACATGATAGTAACTGACCATTACAGAAGTTGATACCACTGTGAAAAGACCCTAAAATATGATTTTAAAACAGGAAGTAGGTTGGGGAAAATTGGTATTGTGGCCAGAAAATGATAAGAAAATTATTATGTGACTTTCGAAAAATTGTGACCCATGATACATAATATTGAAATAGTGAAATTATTGCCTATAACTGGAAAGAAGATAAAGCATCTGATAAACTTGCAGAGTTAGCACAAGAAAATGATGGAATCTGAAAAGAAATAGACAATTTTAAAGAAGAATTTAAAGAAAGTCCAGAATTTCAAGACTGCTAAATTAAAACTTCTCCACCGCCCCCATAAAATGAAAGGTGTGGCTGTTAAGATACAGCCTCATGGAAAAGGTCCAGTGTAGAGTATTATCACTTAAAATAGCTTTGGGGAAAAGAGACAATGATTTGTATTGTCATATATATTTTTATTAAAATGAAAATCATTAATGTACTGTATGGATCTTTTCAAAGCAGGACAAAGGTAATGCTAGCATTACTAAGGAGTGTTTCCACAAAAAATATGACATATTAAATCTTGACAAATTCAATCTTGACCTAGAGACTTAAGAAGATAATTTTGAACTTAAATTCAAGTATGTAGAATATTCCAAAACTGAATATTGAAACTCTATAGCCTGTTTGAAAAATGAAACCCCTGTATTGGCAAAAAACACCACTAGCCTAGAATAGAAAAATTAGAAGTTTCTTGTGATGGTAAAATTACTTTATCCCCAAATTTGTGCAAGGAAATAATTTGACTTCCAGAAAGTAAATGTTCTCCAATCTCCTCTTCATTAGTTGTTGTTGTTCTTGTTATGTGTCGTTGAGTCGTTTGCGACTCATAGTGACCCTATGTACAACAACCCTAAACCCTGCTCTATCCTGTGCCAATCTCATTGCCTCTGACACACCCATTTCGATTACCCCAGTCACTGAATCAATCCACCTCATAGAAGGTCTTCCCCTCCTGCGCTGTCCCTCCACTCTACCCAGCATGATGTCCCCCTCTAAAGACCTGTCTCTCCTTACAACATGTCCAAAGTATGTCAGGAGAAGCCCCAGAATCCTTGCCTTCAAGGAGCAGCCTGGTTTAACCCTCTCTAGGATGAATCTGTTTGCTTTCTTGGCAGTCCATGGTACAGTCAATACTCTTCTCCAGCACCAGAGCTCAAAGGCGTCAATTCTCCTTCTATCCTCCCTAGTCATTGTCCAACTAGCTAAGAAAAAATAAATAACTGAATTTTTCTTATCTTCTCAACCTCTAACATGCAAATGTCTTACTAACAAGTTTAGAATGTTTGATAACACTTTAAAACTACGTCCAGTTGGCCTAATGCTATCCATGTAATGAATCATTGTGACTCTTTGTGGAAGAGAAAGGTGACTAAGTTTGCGGTGCATTAAATTTAAAAAATATGAGCATATATTTCTCATAGGGCAAATCTGCCAACAATGACTATTTCCTATACACTAGAAATACCAAGCAGGATTTCAGAAGTGCTATGGACTATTTCTCACATATTTTGGGCATGCTGTTAAGAGACACCAGTTCTCCTGACTCGTACATTATGCCGAGAAAACAATGAAAAGACATGATGTTGGAAAAAAGACAATAAAAGTGAGGAAGACTCTCAACTAGATGAACCAACAAAGTGACTGCAATAAGGATGTTGGACATGTGGTGTTTGTGAAGATGGATCAGGATAGGATAATAATCTAATCTTTTCTTCGAAGAATTACCTGAGCTGTCCATCATGGACTGGCCATTGTCTAACCCGCAGAGTCATAAAGCTGGGCTTGCCTTGATTTGCATCTCTCTCAGGGCTAGGGATTTTGAACATTTCTTCATGTG
>NW_006399850.1:8074786-8076888 GCF_000299155.1 Elephantulus edwardii
AAAAAAAAAAAAAAGCTGGGCTTGCACAGCAGCACTCCATCATAATGGAAAGAAGCGTTTCAGGTTTCAATCAATATGACCTGAAGGCACAAGTAAATTACACGAGGAACTAGCCCATATACCTAATTTTCTTTCTACTTTATTTTCTGTGGAAATTATTATGCTGATACATGATGAGCTCTTAAATCAAGAGTGTTGTAACAGAGGAGTTTTTCCCTTTGTGAGTTGTAGTTGTTGTGCTGTTGAACTGAGTTAGAACTAACCCATAGCTGACGCTCAGTAGGTTTTTAGAAGCAGTAAATCAAAAAAGAGAACTTGCCCATCCTTCACTTTTCTTTGTTTTCTCGGCATAATGCACTAGTCAGAAGGACTGGTATCTCTTAACAGCATGCTCCCACAAAAAGGACAACATTTATCTCTGGAAAAAGAGCAGGGAAAGTGTGAAGGCAGTGGAGTCAGACCTCTACTAATTGCCAAGGTTGTAACTGCCCCCAGTAATAATATCCACAGTCTAAAACTGATTCACATAAGGTCATATCCACCCCTTCTACTTTTGCTCTACTTCCTACTTTTCAACTAGGTCCAAAATGAATTGCAAGGACTACACAGACTTTTCAGAACCATACTTAGTTATTGGGTTTATTTGGAAAGTTAACAGGTTACCATTCAGGTTGTCAGTAGAATACATCCCCAGTTCAGATGGTTTCTCAAGCATGGTCACAAACCCTTTCACCTTAAGCCTCAGGACCATGGCTTAGATTAGTGTCATAAAGTACCCTTAGTTTTACCAGTTATGTCATATTCCCTCCATCCTCTGGAAAACTTGAGCAAAGACTTCTGGCAGCAGGCCTAAGTAAGCTCTATCTCAGGTTGGCCTCTGGTTCTCTATTAATACTGCAGTTGCTCTTGTGTAGATCTTGGCCTGACTGGTGCAGTCAACTCTGGCCCTGGATGATGCTTGCTGTGTCTTCTTCCTTTTTGTTGGTGAAATTCTCCATTTCAGCTGCTGAAACTGCTTCATGTAAACCTAATAGGTCAGCAAGATTAAACAATTCCTTTGACTATAAACAAAAATTCCTTCTTTTTATGATTTTGTGACTATTTGTATTATCTCATATTACCCATCTGACAAATAAATGTAATGACTAGGAAAGCTATGTTGAGCAATAAACTTTGAAATCACGAGTTCATTCATACCAACTGCATAGTTCCATCCAGGCATGTGGTGAAGGACAAAGCAAAGGCTGGTAACTCCATTTTGAAAAATAAGCATATACACCATTGGAAGTCTGAGTTCATTATTTTTGTGCTTGCAGACATGTGATTAAAACTATTGACTGTGGAGTCCAGAATATCACCTGTTCATTTTGAGTTGCTCCTTATTTTAGAGCTAAATGCAAAGAAAAAAAAATATTATACCATCTGGTATAATTGGTCCTGAGCACCAAGGGTTAATTGATTGATATTACATAATAATGAAGGTAAAGAAGGGTATGCTTGGAATATAGGAGTTACATAGATCATATCTTTATGCACTGTGATTAAAGTCAATGAAAAACTACAGCTGCCTAACTCTGACTTAACTACTAAAAGCATTAACCCTTCAGGAATGAAGAGTAGGTTCACACCTCTAAGCAAAGAAATATGATCAATTTGCTGAAAGAAAGGGGAATAAATGCCAAGTGAGTGGTGGAAGAAGGTACTTAGGAATTGCAACCATGGGATCGGTTGCAGAAATGAGGAAGTAATTGTTATGAGTATTTATTCTTTTTATGTGTGTAGGAATTATTTTTGTTCTTCACTGGTGAAACATAAGATATAAGCATGGCTAACATGTTTCTAGGGCATTCTGGAGGCTTAGTGGTTAAGGAATCACGTTGCAAATATAATGGTGCATAGTTTAAATCCATCAGCTGCTCCACAGGAGAAAAATGGGCAATCTTTTTCTCAAATGATTGACTGCCTCTGAAAAACTGCTGGAAGGTTAGCTATGGGTCAGTTCTGACTCAACAGCTAACAACCACAACAATATGTTTCCATATATAAATATGTTAGTTGTATCATCATTGATGCAGGTGTGATTTTTTAAATTTTTTTGTTTT
>NW_006399850.1:8077488-8084404 GCF_000299155.1 Elephantulus edwardii
AATGGTATCTCTATTTGTAACTTTTTGAGAAAGCACCATACCACCTTCCACAGTGGTTGCACCAGCAGGTGTGATTTTATAATTGTATAGCGGTAAGGAATTGTGCTGCCAAAGCAAAGTACATAGTTCAAATCCACCAACTGCTATAGGAGAAGAAAGGTAATCTTTCCCAATGCAATTTACTGCCTCTAAAAACTCATTGGAAGGTTAGATATGGGTTGTTTCCAACTCAACAATACACAACAACAGAAACATTTAAGATTACATTAGAAGTGAACATGGACTGTAAAAAGAACACACAAATAGGTATTAGAAGAAGTCTAGACATAATTTTCCTTAGAGGTACTGATGGGGAAATTTTTTTTAATATGTTGAGAATGTTGTTAGTAGGAGGCAATCACTGACACGGAAATCATGCTTGGAAAACTAGAGGGTGAATGAGATTGAGAAAGCCCTCGAAGGAGTTGGATTGACATATAATAACTGCAACAGTGAGCGTAAGCACAGTGATGATTGTGCTAAGGGCACAGGCTGGACTGTTTTGATCAAGCTCATCTAGACTGTACATAACAGCATGTGAATATATATTGATCCATTAGCTTTGTTTCTCCAGAAAACCTACTCTAGGGTATCTACTAATAACAACTCCCTAAATTCTGGATATTTTTTGTTTTACTAACTTCATGAGAAACTTATTATTAAATTTCAAGAAAAGGTTGCATTTAAGAAAGTAATTTAAAGCAGAATTTTCCTTTTGAAATTTCCTAAAAATATCCACTCACTAAGAATTTTAATTTGCTAGGGAGGTGTTGGTGCTCTGGTGGCCTAGAGGTAAGAAATTGTGCTGCAATCCCAACGACACACGTTTCAAATTCACCAGCTGCTCCATGGGAGAAGGATCAGTACTCTCCTCCCCTGCAATTAACTGCTTCTGAAAATCAGCCGGAGGCTCAGCTATGGGTCAGTTCTGACTCAATGGCACACAATAACAGTGAAATATAGTTGCATTTTTTTGCAATAACCATAACAATAAAATAACAGCAACATTTTTAGGTTTAGAGATAACATTTTAAACTATCCTTTTATAGAACAAATTTGTTGGCACAACTTGGTGAGCACATCCAGGGCTCCATCTGTTGTTGATGTGTCAGTTGGTATTCCATCAGTTCCTGAAATTTTTTTTTTCCTAATTCCTTTCAAGCAGCTTGAACTTCCTCCTTTTCATCATTATTGTCTCTTCAACAGAAGATGTTTCACGAAAGCAAGGAAACACTATATGTTTCAGAATCAGGAAAATAGTGCTTCAGAGATATATCCTGTCTCTGTGTAACTTTTTAATATATATGCAGAACAGATCATTGAGGAGGCTGGACTTTATGAGGAGGAATTTGGCATCAGAATTGGAGGAAGACTCTTTATGCAGATGATACAACCTTGCTTGCTGAAACTGAGGAGGGTCTGAGGCATTTGCTGCAGAAAGTCAAGAATTGTAGTCTGCAATAGAATCGAAGATCAACATCAAAAAAATGAAGATTCTCACCTTTGGGCCAACTGACAGTTTCACCTTGCTCAGCCCCACAAACAACACTGTTGGCACAAGCAGTCAGGAAATCAAAAGAGTATCTGTTGTCAAGGTCTTATCCAGAATGCTGAAGAGAAACAGTGTCAGTCTAGAGACTAAGGTGTACCCAATCCAGGCCATGGTCTTTAAAATTACTTGTTATGCATCAGAGAGCAAGATAATGATCAAAGATGACAGAAGAAGAATTAATGTTTTTGAGCTTTTGTATTGAAGAATAGCACTGACTATACACCATGGACTGCCAAGAGCACAAACAGGTCTTTCCTGGAAATAGTGAAACCAAGCTGCTCCTTGGAGGCAAGAACTTTGAAGCTTTGTCTCATATACCGTGGGCATGTTCCCAGAAGAAACTAGTCTGTAGAAGGACATCATGCTTGGAAGAGTAGAGGAACATCGCAGGAGAGGAAGATCCCAGCTGAGATGGATTGATATAGTAACTGGAGTAATGAGGGTAAGTGTGTTGGAGGTAGTAAGATTGGCTCAGAATAGAGCAGAGTTCAGAGCTATTGTACATAGGGTCTCTATGAGTGACTCGATGAACCATAACAGCAAGAATGTGATACTACAGATGTCATTGTTAATGCCAAATGGATCTTGACTAAGAGCAGACAATGCCAGAAGAAAATTTATTTGTATTTTATATAGAAAGGTATTTGTCTGTGTGGAGTATAAAAAACTATGACTAACACTAAATAGAATTGAAATACAGAACACTTAATTATGCTTATATATAATCTATACCTAGACACAAAAGTTGTTGTTCAAATAGAGCAAGGGTATGTTGCATGGTTTAAAATACCAAGAAAGATATATGTCAGGGCTGTATCTTTTCTCCATACCTATTCAATTTTTACACTGAGCAAATCATTTGAAGAGCTGGATTTTAATGAAGAAGTATGTAGTTTCAGTATTAGAGGAAGACTTATAAACAACCTGTAGATGACACAAACTTGCTCATTGAAAGTGAAGAGGACTTGTGATACTTGCTGCAAAAGACCAAGGATTAGCCTTCAATATGGATTACATCTCAACCTCATGAAAACAAAAATACCCACCCATGGACTGATACGCAACATGATAGATGGAGAAAAGAGTGAAATTGTCAATGATTTAATGGTGTTTGAATCCACAATCCATACCTTTAGTATCAGCAATCAGGAGATCAGGAGACACATAACTTTAGGAAAGTCTGCTGTTAGGAATCTCTACAAAGTCCTGAAGACTAATGATGTCACCTATGTTAATTCATGATCATTCCAATCACTTGCTACAATGAATAAGGATGACATAACAAAATAGATTCCTTTTAGCTGTGGTTTTGGAGAAGGGCACTGAATATACCATAGATTGCCAAAAGAACAAAAAGATATGTTTTGGAAAAAGTGGCCTAGTGGCAAAAAATTGCTCTGCAATCCAGAAGGCACACAGTTGAAGACTTCTAGCTGCTTAATGGGAGAAGGATGATAATCTCCTCCCATGCGATTAACTGCCTCTGAAAACCCTCTGGAGGAATTGTATACTAATGAAAGAATTGTTTTTTCTTTTTCTTTTCAGAGAGGGGAGCGAACTGGTGGGGAGGGGTGGGCAGGGAGAAAAGTGAGGCAATGAATGAATGGAAATCCAAAACCTCTGTAAATGTTTATTAAAATTAATAAAAAAAGTAAAAAGACAAAAAAGCAGCCCTCTGGAAGGTCAGCTATGGGTCAGTTGCAGCAGCAGCAGCAGCAACAACAACAACAATAATAGTATTCCTTAGAGGCATGGATGGTGAAGCTTCACCTCACATATTTTGGGCATGTTGTTAGGAGGTGATATTCCTTGGAGGAATATATCAAACTTGAAAAGGAGAAGGAGACCCTCAATGAGATAGATTTGACACAATGTCTATAGTAATGGGATCAAGCATGTCAGAGATGGTGAGGATGGTTCAGGATAGGACAGATTTCAGATCTTTTGTTCACAGGGTTGCTATGGATCGTACTTGACAGCACACAACAGCAATCATACGTTATTATTCCTATCCTGGTAATGAACAACAATAGAAAGGCTTGAATTCCTAATTATTAAAAATATGTAGACAAATGAGCATGTTCCAAATTCTCCCTTATAGTTTCTTAGATAGGAAGACTTGCAACAAAAAGTTTAAGGCTAATAGTGAAAACTAGCCTTCCTCTCCTTGCAGGAAATTTGTCATATTTTTTATCTTGAGGTTTTACTGTACAAGAGCCCCTTTATAATCCTTTTCTGTATAACTCTTAGAAAAACTGTGACGTTGGTCCATTTGCTGTTCCTCACCCTGAGATAACACAGATCCAAGCCAAAGGAGATGCTATGGAATTAATTCTAACTCACAGGGACCCCATGTGGTTCAGAGTAGATATTTTCCCATGTTTAGCGGATGAACAATCAAAACCAAAAAAACAACAAACAAACAACCCGAAAAAGATCGTTAGAGCATTTTATTGGTTCTTATTCATAGTGACCCTTCATGTTTGTGAGACTGTAAATTGTAATAGGAAGAGAGAGTTCATCTTTTTTTCCTAAGGAGATATTAGTGGACTAAAACAGCTGAAGATGCAGGCCTTTTGGTTAGCAACACAACTCACCATGGACTACCCTACCAGAGCTCCCTCTAATGGCACTAGTATCTGTGCATTCATTGGACAGATTGATGTTCCTACTAAGATATGTTATTGTTCTTGTTGCTAAGTGCCATCAAATTGTAGACGACTCATAGAGACCCTATGAATGAAAGACCTGAACAATTGTGTAACTTTTATCATTTCTCCACTTTCATGGAGTTTCCAGAGGCAAGCTATTTCGGAAGTAGATGCCACTTCTGCTTCCAAGCTTGTTTTAATCGAGGATCTCCACCAAACCCTGTCCATCACGGGTAACCATTATAAAATTTGATGCGTCAGTGTCACAGTGTTCAGCATCACAGCAACCACGAGTTACCTCTGTACAGCAAATGGACAGACTAGTGCTATACTACTTAAAAATATGAGATCAAGATATGTTATTATTAAAGTTAAATATTATATTTATTTTCCTTACTCTTTCCTTAGGGCCTTTACTATCCATTAAAGTGTTTCTGTTACCATTCATACCATTGTAGCATAAATTGCATATAAATCATTTCATACTCCTTTGCAGACTGGTTTGTGACAAAATCTTATATATTAAAGCTCCTCAGCTCAAAAACTGTCAATCCTCTAGCACCTAGTTATTCGGTAAATTCTATAATGCGTGAACTCTCATGTTGGTAGAAAAAGAGCTGTGTTGGGCGTCTAACTTCACATCACTAGCTCTGTCTCAGTACGAGGTTTTTTTCAAGAGACCCATTTGGCCCATTTGACCCCATGAGACAGCCCAAGTAGGCAGTGAACAGGAGGTTTTGATAGCATATGGGTTAATTAATAAGGTCTAACCAGTCATGGAAGTGTTGAATTTTAAGGCATTTAATAAGATTAGACTTTCAAACATTATTTGGTGCATTAATTCAGCTATGCAAATTGGCATACCCCAGAGGCCCAGGCAAGGAAAAAATGAGGACAGAGAGAAATAAAATTAAATTTTAGGAAGTTATTAAAATTAAAAACATACTCACAGATGAAATTGAGAATGGAATTAGAGTTCTTCAAACTATTAAAACTCACTACTACTAACACACTAAAGTAATCAGATTGATAAATTTGCAAATACGTTTATATTTAAAATTAGAAATGATTGTGTTTTTTCAAGCATTACATTTGAATTTTTTATAATGTCCACTTAGATAGTTGCTGTAAATATTAAAATATATTTTCTCCCAAAGGATTAAAAGTAGCATTGCTTTCTATGAATTACAATGAAGATTATTTTTTCTTTAAAGTAATTTGGCATTTTAGACTCATCATTCTAATACTTACACGTTTCTTTCTGTTGCCTGCAAGAGTCTCTTGATAATTCGGATTCAATCTGGTGTGGGAACCATTGAAAATAAAAGTAAATTTTTTTCTGGGTTCTCACATCACTGAAATCAATTTTGAGGGCAAAATTATTAGAAGCAATTCCTGGTAGACACTTGATATATATAATCCCTAGTGTATTTGTGAGATATCATTATTTTCCCCATCCATAGTTAGTAAACAAAAAACTAACGTAAAATTAAAACTGTGCTTATTTCTATGATATTATAAATGAGTTATTATCCAATATCAGATATGAAGCAATTAATTCTGCCTAGTCCAAAACTCTGATGTTTCAGAGAACAGCAGATGAATCATATCTACTACTTTATTAATAGAACTCGTCAGTTTTTCTAGTGTTATCCTTAGGGCAAAGAATAAAGGTATATTTTATTTTCTATCCCTTAAGCAAAATATTTGCTCCCTAAAGAAGATTTAATTGTCCTTATTGCTTTACATTTGTTTGAATAGCTACATAAGTTATTAATAGGCATAGCATTTTCTGATCCTTTTAATGAAATTCAGCTGTGATATTTATGCTGATTTAATGGCTTTTAACACATGCATGATTAAAGACTAAGGTGTGCCTTATTTAGGCCACGGACTTTTAAAATTACTTTCTATGCATCTGAGAACAGGACAGTTAATAAAGATGACAGAGGGAAAATTAATTTCTTTGAGTTGTGATATTGAAAAATAGTACTGGATATCCCATGAAGTGCCAAAAAAACAAGCATACCGACATCCAGTTGTGAATTTTCCGCCAGCACTTTATGAGTATGTGATTGGAGAGCTTGGGCTGGCTCTGGTGCTGGTCCTAAACAAAGTGGACTTGGCCCCACCAGCTCTCATGGTTGCCTGGAAGCACTATTTCCACCAACACTACCCCCAGCTTCACATTGTCCTTTTTACCTCTTTCCCTCGAGATCCTCACTCCTCGCAGGACCCTAGCAGCGTTTTGAAGAAGAGTCGGAAGCGAGGTAGAGGGTGGACTCCGGCCCTGGGACCAGAGCAGTTACTGAAAGGCTGTGAAGCTATCATTGCAGGGAAAGTAGACTTGAACAGTTGGCGGGAGAAGATTGCTCGAGATGCGGCTGGAGCTACCTGGGGTAATGACTCTGGGGAACAGGAGGAGGAGGATAATGGGCCAGCAGTCCTGGTGGAACAGCAGACTGATACAGCGATGGAACCGGCTGGTCTAACCCGGGAGCGTTACAAGGATGGAGTGGTGACCATCGGCTGTGTAGGTTTCCCCAATGTGGGAAAGTCCTCGCTGATCAACGGGCTGGTAGGACCAAAGGTTGTGAGTGTCTCCAGAACTCCAGGCCACACCCGATACTTTCAGACCTACTTCCTCGCCCCCACTGTGAAGCTCTGTGACTGC
>NW_006399850.1:8085149-8085707 GCF_000299155.1 Elephantulus edwardii
TCTCACATTTTTGACATGTTTCTAGGAGAAAGCTATTCCTTAGAAAGCAACATCATCTTTGGAAAGGTGGGGGGTCAGTGAAGGGGAGGAAGATCCGCGATGACATGGATTGACACATTTTTGCAATATACAAGTCTTCTACAACATATATGGGTCATATAATATTCTAGTATATGTTTTAAAATACGACCAGAAAAAGGGGAGAATAAATTACACATTCACAATTTCAATAGCTGAATATAAAAATATTTTAAATTAAATATATGTCAGGCTGACATTTAATTAATCCATTTCAAACATTAGTAACATTCTTCATGGCAGCCTGTAATTATATCTTTCACATGTTAGACATTAGAGACAATATATGAATTAAAAACTAAAAATGTAAAGAGAAAAAGACCCCAAAAATATAAAATACAGCTTGAATTTAAAAATGTAATAGACTTATTGCCCCGTTTACTTTAATGTGTCCATTTCTGTACTTGACATTATCCCTAATTGTACTCTTTCAGAGGCTAAAACACCTCGGGTTTAAATGGCTATAGATGTAAAGGATTA
>NW_006399850.1:8086402-8089687 GCF_000299155.1 Elephantulus edwardii
CCCTGTAAATGTTCATTAAAATTAATAAAATTTAATAATAATTAAAAAAAGAAATAAACTTGAAAGTTATCTATTATTGACAGAAAATATTTGCTTGATATTTTGTGATGTATGGGGAATTTCAAAATATCCTGGTAATTACGGTATGGGTATTACTTCAGAGGTTTGATTTATTGGGATGAAAAATCTATTCTCTAAAAAGCAGTGCAGATGCATGTATTGCATAATTTTATGCAGCTGTATCTCTCTGACCCATCTCCTATTTAATCATATGCTGAATGGAAAGGAGGCTAGAGTGCTGACAGGGGATCAAGTGGGATCTTCTTGTGACAGGAGAAAATGAGTAGGCACACCAATATATAATGATATGCCTAGCAGCAATTTACTGCCCCTGAAAAGTTGAAACTAATGGACAAAATGTATTCCTTCTAGTCTACTAGGAGATTGACTGCAATTAATAAAACTTTCAGAAACAAAGAATAGAACACTGTTCATTTTTTTTAAATCTCAGAGTGGCTATAATATTGTAAGGTTTTAAAGTAATTTTAACATGATTGGAGAAGAAAATTTTGCTTAGTGACTCTCCAAATTACATTGTTTAGAAAAAGTGTCCTTTAAAATGTTCCTTAGAGTCTGAAAGACAATTTAAAATTTTATTTTTACCAATTCCAAAATTTTATTTATAAATATGATTATGTACTATTGTCATGACAGGAGTCCAGAGAAAAGGCTGCATAGCGGAGTGGACTTGGGGGGGTAGGGATTGTATAACAATGAAGGAATTTTTCTTTTACTTTTCAAAGAGAAGAGCAAATTGGGGTGGGGGTGGGCAGGGACAAAAGTGCAACAATGAATGAAGGGAAATCCAAAGTCTCTGTAAACTTTCATAAAAATTAATAAAATTGGTATTCAATTTGAAAATAGATTTGGAAACAAACATATTGAGAATATATATAACATGTCAGTATTTACTATAATATTTTCCTCCACTATAGAAAATAGTTTTGGAAGCAGGAGTGACATCCACTTCCTAAACAACATGCCTCTGGAAACTCGATGAACATTGATAAATGATGATAGATATAGAAAGGCTTCAGGCTTTTTTGTTCATAGGGTCGCTACGAATGATGCTTGACTTGACGGCAATCAACAAAACAATATTTACTACTTGGCAAGATAATATGCTTCTGTGTTGTTTCTTTAAATTTACATGTTGTTGATAAGTGCTGTCCAGTCAGTACCAACTCATAGCTGACCTCGCAATGGGTTTTCAGAAGCAGCAAGTCACATGGGAAGACAGTACACATCTGTTTTTCCATTTGAACTATGTGCCATTGGTTTGGCAGTGCAACTCTTTACCACTAGGGCACCAGAACTTCCTTACATTTATATAATATTTAGAAATTAATAGAATGGATTATTACAAAGAAAATGAAAAAGAAGTGGTAATCGTGTATACATTTTCTTATCTATAAAATGGTTTATCTCTTTTAGGGTAAAACATTTGTTTTTACATCAGTGTTATTATAAAATAAATTTTCAAAAATTAAATGAAATGAGATACTTGGTGTGATTATTAAAAAGAAATTTTATTTTTATATTTGAATTATTTAGCAGTTTATATCAAAAGGTTTAAAACAATGTGAAAACTCATTATACACTCTTTTTTCTTCAAGTGCTTGGTCTATAACTACCTTTGAAAAGGTCTAAGAAAAATTACTAGCTCAGTAGCAATAAGCACCTCTCGCACCAAGATTGTTGTATTTAAAAGTTGTTTTCATTTAAATAAAAAAAAAGTATAGAAGTCATTAATCCTGGTAGTTGTGGATGAACTCAGATCTGAATGACAAAACACTAAGATGAACTTGCAATGTCCACACAAGGAAACTACTAACATTTTTATTTACATCTCGACTTTTATAGCTGATTAGAGAGGTTTACATAGTCTATAAAACACAAATATACATTCTTCTGATATTTTCTGCTTTCAGCCATGATCAATTTGGCAATAGAAATGATATCCCTGGTGCCACAATCTCTTCAAAAATCAGCTTGTACTTCTGGTAGTTCCTTATCAATGTACTGTTCTAGGCACTTACTTGTATGAGATATTACTGATCTTGTTCAATAGCTTCCACATTCTGTTGGATCACATTTCTTGGAAATATGGACAAATATGGATCTCCTCCAGTCAGTTGACCAGTTAGCTGTCTTCTAAATTCCCTGGCAGAAACTGATAAATACATTGAGGGCTGCATCTGTTACTTCAAACATGTCAATTGATATTCCATCAATTTCTAGGGCCTTATTTATTCTTGTTAATATGGTACTTTCTGAAATTTTCCCACGTAAATAAATTCTTTTTGGTATGATTCTGGGTATTCTTTCTCTTTTCTTTCATGTTTCCTGGATCATTTAAAATTGAGCCCATAGCACCTTTCAGAATTGCAACTCAAGCCTTGAATTTGTTCTTCAGTTCCTTAAGAAGTACTGAGCAAGTTCTTCCTTTTCTATTTCCTGATTTCAGCTCTTTTGCACATTTCATCATATGCAAAGGCATGTGACTGCATAGATTGTAAAAATGTAGGGCTCACCTTGAGAAGAATTGGTCTCAAAAATAGAAAGACCACACGGAGCCATTAGGGAGCTCTGGTGGCCTAATATCAAGGGACTTTATTTTGAACTTTTCATAAGCCTCAGTATAGCAGGTTTCTTAAAGTTTGTGGATTCTGTTATTTTGATAAGAACATCTAGATGTCCAGTTAATTCTCTAGACATTAACAGAAAGAGAAATACAGCTTATTTTCTCCTTATTTTAAAGGTTTTACTGACATTAAAAATGTAAATTTAATGTTAAAAAGAAAATGAATTATAGTGATAACATAACTGAATATGTAGTAAAGGCTGTTCTTCTGGCTACTGCAAAAGTTGGAGACCTGCTAAAATGAGTTAGCAGTGCTTATTCTATGATTAAGACAAATAAATAGAATTCCAAATAGTGCTAGAATCAATAACAAACTGTGACAAATATCACAAAATTTTAAGATGTTCAATTTTAAAATATATTTTCATTAAATAATTCAAGTAGTGATTTTAAACTGTAATCATTATAATAGTAATATATGATCTAATTCACTGCAAACAAACATTTAAAAAAGCAATTTTACTTTTCCAAAAGCATAGTGTACTAGGGGGGAGGATAGGGAAGGGAGAAAAGTGCAGCAATGAATGAATGGAAATCCAAAGTCTCTGTAAATTTTCATTGAAATTAATAATAAATTTAAA
>NW_006399850.1:8089787-8101370 GCF_000299155.1 Elephantulus edwardii
ATAACATACTGAAAACTTGTAATATTTTTCTCTAGGAATTCTTTGTATTTAATTTTTCTATGAATTTAGATATAGGGTAATTTAGGTATTACTTTCAAAATTATCCCACTTTAAAATATAATTTCCTCTTGGCAGTTTGTTAGGCACTGTGTTTGACTTGTTTTCAGTGCAATGAAGAAGCCAAAATGGTTAAAATTCTATATTGCTGTTTATGTACAACATTAAGTTGGATCCAAATAATTTAAGAAAAAATATACTATCTAGAACTTAAAAGTAATTAAATAATGCATTTATACATTCGTATATATTGTTAAAAGAGTTATACATAAAATTTAAAAAGTGGCATCCCTAATGGTCTATCAGTTTGACTAGAATTTCAGTTATGTAGGTTCTGTGGCACCAGTAAGGCCACTCAGTTTTAAGAAGGACACACAAGTGCATTGACTGGTATAGATAGTACATACATTTAAGAAAATATAATGTTCATAGATAAAAAATATAAGACAGCAAAAAGGTACAGTAAGTTTTATGTGCTGTAGCAACTAAAAAAATATGTACTTACACGAACGCATACATATGGTCACTTTACACCTAAAAACTCAAGACAAATCAACCTTTTTAAAATGATTCCAGCCTATCTACATCTTCAGGTTTGGTATTGGGAGTTTCCCTACTGAAGGAAAAAGCGTTCTGTTTGCCCAGTTCCAAAATTATGTTTGACTGGTGCTATTTCTCTAAGTCACACCTTAATTTGTTTCCTGAGCTTCACCGGAAATTGGTTGATTCATCCCAGAGTTCATGTTTGCAATCTTGAAAGTTCAACTTTCCATACTAAGACGAACAACAGAGACTTTTTAAAGAGGTTTCAAGAGGATAATAAATCATAAAATTGAAAATTGAAGGAGGAAAATTACCTTCACTTCAAATGTGAAGTCACAGTTATCTTCAAGGACTTTGAAACAGTGATATTATGCAGTGCTAATTATGTTGCTCCATATTCCATAGTGGAAGAGTTCTGGTGGTGTAGTCAGTAGGAACTGCTAACCATACACTGTAGAAGTTTGTATTCATAACATTTTAATTCAAGGCACACTTTAGCAGTGTTAATTTAAATGTACAAAAATATAGCAGAAGATGTTATCTCTGTCTGAACTTAGCCCTGACTAAAGTTTCACACAGACAGGGATAAAGAGAGGCACTAGGGGCAGAGAGGGCTGCGTGAGCATGAAGATGAGACAGTGAAGAGTATGTTCTAGAATAGAAAAAATGAAGGAGTGAGTGAATGGACAAAATCCTCCTGTGCTAATAAGCTGCCTCTGGAGGCCCCCCAAGAGTGTCAGGTATGGGTTGCGTCCAACTTGATGGTACACAACAACAGCAACAAAAGGGAGAAAAAACAAAACCCAAAACTAACTTTTGCTTCAGTGGAAAGAAAAGAATATTCAAACCAACTTGATTTGTTGCTAATCAGTCAGAACTAACTCATAGCTGACTCTCCAGAAAGTTTCTGTGATTGTAAATCACAGCAAAGGAGATTGGTCACCAGAAATCCAGCAGAACCACTGGAGGATTCAACAGCTAGAGAAAGACAGTGCAACTTCCTATAGACTATACCAGCAGAGCTTCTCAAATGGTTACTAGAGTAGAGAAATAGCACTTGAATATGGCTAGCTTATGGAGGGATCTTTAAAATTTAGAAATATTGTACTGAAAGTTTTTATGGCATGAGAAAAGTAAAGCAACAATTATAGTTGTGTGAGCGGTGTAAAATT
Organism: Elephantulus edwardii; assembly: GCF_000299155.1. Lineage (NCBI taxonomy): Eukaryota > Metazoa > Chordata > Mammalia > Macroscelidea > Macroscelididae > Elephantulus > Elephantulus edwardii. Next base: position 8,091,560 of record NW_006399850.1, read on the forward strand.
ATTTTTTGGCAAAAGAAATAAAAAATATTGGAAGATTGGAATATTGTTACAGGTATTTTAGACATAGAATTAGTATTATTTGGTAATTGACTGGAAATAATGGAACAACACAGAATAGTTCAGAATAAATGGCTTTAAAGTTGGATATATCTGTATGATCTCCACAAAATTAGGAGGAGAGGAAAACAAGAACATGTTTGCTTTGGATGTACTGATATTCTGGTGCGGATGCCAATCATTCAATTCTCAAATTCATCATTATAATTTCCCTAATTTATGGCTGATAACTTAAGCAATGTCATATCATGTGTGTTAGTAATGGGACCTTTAAATTACTATAAATTAATGTTTGCCTTATGTGTATGTATATATAAAGATTGAAGTTGTCAACATCAACATTGCCATTCTTCTAGGATTAATAGTCAACCCCAAACTCATAGTAACATAAGTCAAAAAATTAAATGAAAAGTCATATTGCACTGGGAACATCTGGCAAAGATAGAAAGTATAAAAGAGCAAGAATATAAGTTTGAAGACTAAAGTGCACATGATCCAAGCCACGGTATTTTCAATTACTTATCGTGCATCTGAAAATGAGAAGAGTACTAAATAGCCATGGATTGCCAAAATAACAAACAAATCTGTCTTGGAAGAAGTGTAACTATGGTACCTATAAGAGATCAGGATGGTAAAACTGTTTAATACATACTTTGGTTATGTTGTCAGGAGGGACCAGTTCTTGGAAAAAGATATCATGCTGAGAAAAGTCCAGGTCCAGAGAAAAGAGTAAGATCCTCAACAAGATGCATTGACACAGGGACTGTTAAACTGGGGTTAAAGTACTGGAAATCATGGAAAATAGAGACTAGCCATGAGCTCGAGTATTGTGAAGACCATGAGGATGGCACATAGAAAGGACACTGTTTGGATCTGCTGTTAATAGAGTCATTATGTGGGAGTGTATCTTTTCTAAACATAAGTGTTGTAGGCAGTATTTCATAGAAGAAAAGAAAATCTCCTAGGGAGACGGATGGAGAAGCTAGAGTGGATGTTCTTTCTCTGTCATATCTCGGTTCCATAACTTGAAACATCATAACAGATCGCAGCAAGGCTTAAACAGCTTTAAACTGAGATCAGAAATAGGAGCACATCCTCTTCTCACTTACAGTTATTTATAGCAAAATTTTTATGTGAAAATCAATTTTATACAAAATGGAAGGCGACTACATCATTATATATTTACCAGATTTCATTATCAAATGATTGTAAAACCATTGAGAATCAAGGCCTAGACAAGTTGGTACAGACTCCTGTTTTGCTATTCTTACTTAACCTGAGGGAGAACCTGAAATAAAAAATGAGCTGGAAATATTTTCTTGGTGATCACATTATTTTTATGAGATTACCAGAACATAATTATCATTTCACACATTATCTTTTATATAAACTCATATAGGTAAATAGACATTTTCATATTTTCTGTTTCATATTTTTATAATAATACATTTACACTCTAGATTATTTTTTTCATGTGTGTTAGCTTATGGTGTTCATTCTAGAGCAAGATATATTCAAACTATTTTCTTGGTGTTATGGTCATTCTCGTGTCTTAATATTGATTACTTATACACAAGATGAAAGAGGTTATTTTCAGGGCGTCATTGTTTTAGTGGCCTTGTTTAAACTTCTCAGCAAAAAATGAGCAATCTGAGTGTCTGTTTACCACATTATAAATTGACTGTGTGTTATATATTGGCATTAGAGACAGTCTGAAAAATGGATGCTCTAAAGTAGAACTTCTTAAAAGTGTAAATTTCTAAGGTCCTAGAACATCTCCTACCCTAGAGAGATATGTTTTGTCTTGGAATGTAATTTAAGAACTCTGCTCATAACATGGTAGGATTTTTTCTGTGAAATACATGAAAAATTTTGCAAAAATTGAGATGATAAAACAAAAGTTCAATTTGAAATATGGCTTACAATTAAGCCTTAAATAAATAAATATAAGCACTAAAAATTATGTGAAAGGCATTATTTTAAAAGTTTTCTTAAAGCTTTATTGAAGAAGGAATATAAATTGTTTTTGGTATTTTGATATATACCTTTACATTTTACTTCACATTTTTACTTTACATTTTTATATCTGATAATTGTCTTCCTTTTAGGAAGTCAGAAAGGATATTCTATTTTTTCTGAAAATTTATTAAAGGGAGTCTCTTTTGGGGAGGAAGTAGAATTAGTGGTTCCACAGAATGTGTTGAAGTTATATTTGAGAAAGTAATAAGCATAATATGACTCTAAAAAAGAGCATATCATAGAGTTTTTTACATCAGCCATATTTCATATATAAATTAACATTTTAGTGATGATGGTAAGGGATATATTTGGTACTCTAAAATATTTGATACCTTTTTTATTTTTTACCTGATTCCCAAAAGATCATTCAGAGAAGCAATATTAATAACCTACGTGTTCATGTTAGGAACTTGATCCCAAGGACTATCAATTAATTGATCTAACTTTATGAAACTAATAATGATATTTAGTTATGTGACTAAAACTGGCAAATTATGGGTTTCTTTTTGTTATTTTTCTCCTTAAGATAAGTAAATTGTTGTTGTTGTTGTACGATAAGTAAATAATACTTATTATTGTGTACTGTAGAGTCAGAACTGACCCATAGCAAGTTTTCAGAGGCAGTTAATCACATGGAAAGAAATTGCCCACCTTATTTAATTGAAAATTATTATGATGGTTTGTTCCCAAAGTGAGACCTGCATTTTGTATGCAGTTTGCTAATTCTCCTAAATTTGATGAGTTCCAAAGTTTCTGAGTCCCTGTGGCATCAACTAAAATGATAAAGGGAATTAAATTTTTAATGATGAAGCTATCTAATCTAAGTATTACCTTTTACTTCTGCTTTTTCTCTAGACATGTTGTTGTTAAGTGTTGTCGAGTCAAACAGGACTCTATAACGACCGTCATTTTTTTCTAAGTTCATAGACTTTCCAGAAATATGTTGTTTAGGAAGTGGATTCTACTGCTGCTTCCAAGCCTGTTTTATTCTGGGAGCTCCACCAAACACTGTCCACTATGGGTAACCATCACGGCATTTGACACACCACTGGCATAGTGTTCATCATCACTGCAACCCCAAATTATCTCAGTACAGCAAATTAACAGCCAGACCAGTGCTGTTCCACCTAGGAGAATGTTAGTCCCAAGCACAATTAACACCAACCAACTTTTAAATACCAAAGCCTTCCACCGAGTCCTGTTGACACTTACCAAGCGGCTTCCTGCCCACAGCTCACTGTTAGCTAAATCCAGCAAATCAAATCAACTCACACACAATTGTGAACAAAAGAAAAACAAGCGAACAGTTCACACCGGATGCTCAACCAACACAGAACCTTTCACCTTCCAGAATACAACAGCTTCACATATAAGCCTCCACACAGAAAACTTAGGGCCTATCCAGCTTTTAAATACCAAGGCCCTCCACCAACCAGGACTCTTGACATAATAACATCATTTTGTGCTGTTAGAAGTTAACGAATTAGTTTCAGCTCATAGAGACTGTACATATAACAGAGCAAAACATTACCTTGTCATGACCGTCGTCTTCTTTCACTGTGCTTAAGCCCATCATTGCAGCCACTATGTCATTTCTTCTTCTACTTTAAAAAGCATTGTATCCTTCTCTAGGGACTAGTTCATACTGATAATATTAAAAACATTTGGTATGAGCTTTCCTCCACCAATCCTGACCCCACATTTCTCCTCATAGAGCCCAGCCTCCCGGATAATCTGTTCTGCATATAGATTGAAGAGGTATGGAGATAGGATGCATCCCTGGCGTACGCCCTTCCCAATTTTGAACCATGCAGTGTTCCCTTGCTCTGTTCTGACGACTGCCTCCTGGTCCAAGTATAAGTTTCGCATTAGAACGATCAAGTGTTCAGGGATACCCATTCTTCTCAGAGTCAGCCACAGTTTGTTATGATCTACACAGTCAAATGCCTTTGCATAGTCAATGAAGCACAGATAGACATTCCTCTGGTATTCCCTGCTTTCAGCCAAGATCCATCTAACATCAGCTACAATATCTCTAGTACCACGACCCCTTCTGAAACCAGCCTGGACTTCTGGTAGTTCTCTGTTGATGTGCTGTTCCAGTCATTTTTGGATAATTTTCAGTAAAATCTTGCTTGCATGTGAAATCAGTGAAATTGTTCTGTAGTTTCCACATTCGGTTGGGTCGCCTTTCTTTGGGATAGGAACAAATATCGATCTCTTCCAGTCAGTTAGCCAAGTGGTCGTTCTCCAGATTTCTTGGCACAACTTGGTGAGCACATCCAGGGCAGCATCTGTTAACTGGAATATGTCAATTGGTATATTATCTATCCCTGGAGCCTTATTTTTGGCCATGTCCTTCAAAGCAGCCTGAACTTCTTCTTTCATCACCATAGGCTCTTGCTCATATGTTGTTTCATGAAATTCTTCTGTGTCTTATCAACAATCTGCGTTATGCGGATGACACAACCCTGCTTGCTGAAACTGAGGAGGACCTGAAGCACCTGCTGCAGAGTGTCAAGGACTGCAGCCTGCAATATGGATTGAGGCTCAATGTCAAGAAGACAAAGATTCTCACCACTGGACCAATCAGCAGCATCAGGATGGATGGTGAAGAGATTGAGATTGTACACAGCTTTAGTTTGCTTGGCTCCATAGTCAACAGTCTTGGCACCAGCAGCCAGGAAATTAAAAGGCGCATTGCCATGGGAAAGTCTGCTGTTAGGGACCTCTCCAAAGTGCTGAAGAGCAGTGGTGTCTCTCTGGAGACTAAGGTGCGTCTGATACAGGCCATGGTCTTCGCAATCACCTGTTATGCATCAGAGAGTTGGACAGTGACCAAGGAGGATAGAAGGAGAACTGATGCCTTTGAGCTGTGGTGCTGGAGAAGAGTACTGAGAATACCATGGACTGCTAGGAAAACAAATAGATTTGTCCTGGAGAGGGTTAAACCGGGTGGCTCCTTGGAGACAAGGATTCTGAGGCTCCGTCTAACTTACTTCGGACATGTAGTGAGGAGAGACCCGTCCTTAGAGAGGGACATCATGCTTGGGAGGGTGGAGGGACGGCGCAGGAGAGGAAGGCCCTCTATGAGGTGGATTGATTCAGTGACTGGGATAATTGGGATGGGAGTGTCAGAGACAGTGCAATTGGCACAGGACAGAGTGGAGTTTAGGGCTGTTGTACATAGGGTCGCTATGAGTCGCAGGCGACTCGACGGCACATAACAACAACAACAACATGAGCTTTCCTCATCTTTGTTGTTCAAGAGCATTCTGGCTGTGTTACTTACAAGACAGATATGTGTTTTGTTAGAGAGATTTATCATATATTTAATATTCTTGCTAATGCCATGGTTCAAAGGTATAAATTTTCTTTACTACCTAGTCTTCTACGTGCATAAATAGAAATTTGAAATATCAAGGCTTGAGAAATGACAGTTTTGTTTTCAAATGGACATCTTTGGGTTGAAGTTTAACTACATCTTTTACAGCAGATTTGTCCAAGTAGATCATTTAGGGTGGTTTTTTTTTGGTTGTTTTTGTTTTGTTTTTACTGTTGCTCCATAAGCACGGTGGATTCATGTAAAAGGAAACTCTTGACAAGTTAATTCTTGAATTTATTTCTGGTGATGTGGCTTTTTGGCTCAGTTGTAAGGATTTTTGTTTTCTTTATATTGAAAAATAATCCATACTGAAAACCATAATTTTTAAAATTCATTAAATACTTAAGGTCATCTTCACTTTCCATAAATAGGGTTGTGTCATCAGCATACTCCTGTCTATTTAAAATCTTGATGCCACGTTCTTTTTCATAACATTTATCTCTTCAGATTATTTTCTTAAGATACAATTTGAATAAATAAATGAAAGTGTAGGGTCCTGACACATACCTGTGTGAATTTAAACCATTCACTGGCTTATTCTCTTGGAAAGACTACTTTCTAGTCCATGTTAAGGCTCTACATGAGCACAAGTCCTCTGGAATTTCCGGGCTTTTCAGTGTTATCCAAATATTTGTATGACATAAGCACAGTCAATCATCTTTCTGCTGTTTCCTATTTTCAGTGGCATAAGATGTCAGTGATGATGCCTGTAGTTTGGCATCCTATACTGAATCTCTGGCAACAGTCTATTTATGTACTGTGGCAACTGTTTTTTAATTATCCTTGGTAAAATTTTACTTGTTTTTCTATTACTAATTTTTCCATAATTTCTACCTTAATGGGCACAAATATTAATCTCTTAAACTCTTTGGCCACATTGCTGTCTTCCAGATTTCTTGGCAAAAAGAGTGAGGTCTGTACCCATGCATTGAAACAATTACTTCAATTCCTGGAGTCTTATTTCTTTGCCAATATCTTCAATGCAACCTAGGTGTCTTCCTACAACACCTGTGCTCCTACATAATATGCTATGTCCAGAAATGTTTCAGGGTTTACCAGTTACTTTTGGTATAGTGACTCTTATCTAGTCCTATTTCCTTTTGAGGTTTCCTGTGTCATTCAATATTTTACCTAAACTACAACGTTAAAACTTGAGGCTTGAAGTGTTTGTTTTTATTTTTTTGTTTTTAATCTATTGCACAATATAAAAGAGGAAAATATTTACAATATTTATTAAGAAATGAAGACAAATATGGCTATTTCTTAAAAACTGGCATAAGAATTTTAATATAAAAGCTTTCAAACTAACAAAAATCACAAATTTAGAATGGTTTAATTTATGTTTTCAAACACTGGAATTTATTTTGTTGTTTTGCATAGTTAACTCTAAAACAACTCAGCTTGTTGCTGTTGAGTCAGAATCAACTCATAGCTGCCACCTCACTGAGTTTTCAGGTACAATAAATCACACAGAGGAGAATGCTTATCCTTCTCTGTGGAGACTCGGATGGATTTGAACTGCATGTTTCTCTAGGTCACCAGAGAAACTAAGTTGAGTTTGTTGTTGTGTACCATGAAGTTAGAATTGACCCATAGACAACCCTCCAGAAGGTTATCAGAAGCCGTTAATCACACGGGAGGAAATTGCCCATCCTTCTTCTGTGGCACAGCTTCTTCCCGAGCCCACTATAGTTAGTCATGAGCATTGTGATCCGTGGATTGTTTGGTACATGTTTGTGCTAAATGATCCATGAACTTTTGCTACTTCTTTAGAAGTGATAATGAAGAAAGTTATACAATTGTAATTAAATGTAATTTTAATATCTTTTTTAGTAACACTAAGTATATTTAGAACTTCTTACAGTGTGTATTTTATAATGGGAAAAGAGGTTATAATGGAACATCTTTGATACTTATAAGTATATACTTTCTTGTGACTGGACATTTTTTTATTATCATTAATTTTAATAAAACATTTACAGACTTTGGATTTCAATTCATTCATTGTTGCACTTTTCTCCGTGTCCACCCCTCCCTGCCCAGTACACTCTTCTCTTTGAAAAGTAAAAGAAAAATTTTTTCATTTTTTTACAATCCCTTCCCCCAGGTCCACTCCACTATGCAGCCTTTACTCTGGACTACTGTCATGACAATAATAGCTAATCATATAACCCTTTTAAACAGTTTTCTCACTCATCTGTTTCAATGCAGTTTACATTATTTATCCCATCTTTCTCAGTCTCTCCCCAAACCTCAATGTTTGTCCTATTTTACAACAATGGCACTATGCAGTATTTGTCCTTTTATGACTGAGATATTTCACTCAGCATAATGTCCTCCAGGGTCATCCATATTGAATAATATTTCATGGGTTACTCATTTTCAATTCAGCATAGCATTCCATTGTGTGAATAAACCACAGCTTCTCTATCCATTCATTTGTTGATGGGCACTAAGGTTGTTTCCAACTCCTTGTTATTGTGAACAAAGTTGCAGTGAACATTGATGTGCATATATCTGCTTGGGTGGCAGTTATGGTCTCTCTGGGGTATATTCCCAGTAGTGGAATTGCTGGCTCAAATGGTATCTCTATTTGCAACTTTTTGAGAAAGCACCACACCACATTCCACAGTGGTGGCACCGTTTTACCCTCCCTCCAACAGTGAATAAGGGTTCCAGTTTCTCCTCAACCTCGCCAGCATTTGTTGCTTGCTGTTCTGTTAAATTTTGCTATTCTACGTGGGCTATATCTCATAGTTGTTTTGATTTGTATCTCTCTTAGAGCTAGGAATTTTGAATATTTCTTCTTGTGCTTGTTGGCCATCTGAATGTCTTCTTTGGTGAAGTGTCTGTTCATATCCTGTGCCCAGTTTTCAATTGGATTGTTTACCTTTATCTTGTTGTGGTGCTCTAGAATTTTATAAATTCTAGATATGTCTCTTATCTGACATGTCATTACCAAATACTTTTTCCCAGTCTGTGGCTTCCCTTTTTACTCTGTTGGAGAAGTTTTTGGATGGGCATAGGGATTTGATTCTTAGAAGGTCCTATTCATCTATTTTATCTTCTGGTTGTAGATAAGTATATACTTGTAAAATGCTAATAAACTTATAAGTTTGCACATATTCATTGGATCAGATTTCCTTATAACAATGTTACCAACAACATTTTAATGATGGTTATTTACAATTGTAGAAATGGCAGCAAGGAGAAAATACATTAGAAACTATATTTCAATTGAAGATTAAAGCACCTAAAGCATGTTTATTATATAAAGACAAGAAGAAAAGAAAATATTTTAAAATTAATAGTTAGACTCTTGAGAAAACCTGGAAAGTGATCAGGTTGAAACAATGAAAATGCCAAAACCCTGATGGTGTGGCTGCATTGACAGGGTAAATTCAACTTCAGAGTCTTGAACTGAATTATTAAAATGTTCACATAAGAAATGAAATTAATATTAGGCCTTGGGAGAAGTGAATATTTAAGGAGATGAAAATGAGATCCATAAATAAAAACATAAAAAGCGGAAGTCTGCAAATGCTGCACATAGAGACAAATAGTGAAAAGATCAACAAAACCAAGCAGATTAAAAACCACAAACCAAACATACTGTATTTTAAAAACTAGATAAATAATAACCTTTAATCTAGAATTTTTTAAAATGGAAGCCTCAATTTTGAAAATTATAATCCAGAATATAAAGTTTGTTTGATTTGATATGTTAAGTACCTACAAATACTGTCTCCAAATCCGCAAGTAAATTCCAGAAACTTTTGGACATTTATGACAATATTTTGTTTTACTCATTAATACTGTTTTTCTGATATTTTTTCCAGATTTTTCTCTTTCATGATTTTTTCCTCTTAATTTCTCTGATTCTTCATCACTGCTTCCCAAGAACATTACATACATATAAAGTGCTACTAATGATAAGTTTCTCTTGGTAACAGCAATCAGGAAATCAAAAGGCAAATTGCATCAAGAAAAGTCTGCTGCAGGGATGTCTCCAGAGTACTAAAGAGCAACAATTTCAGTCTGGAGACTAAGGTGCACCTAATCCATGCCATAGACTTCTCAATTATGAGCAAAACCCTATGGTGATGAAGGAGGAAGTTCAAATTGCTATGAAGGAATTGACAAAAAACCAAGGCTCCAGGAGTTGACAGCATACCAATGGACATATTCAACAGACAGACACTGCCCTGGATGTGCTCACTAAGTGGTGTGAAGAAATCTGGAGTACAGCCAGCTGGCCCACTGACTGGGGAAAAAAAATTATATTTGTTCCCATTCCAAAGAAAGGTGACCCAACAGAGTGCAGAAATTATAGAACAATATCATTAATAT
>NW_006399850.1:8102111-8148355 GCF_000299155.1 Elephantulus edwardii
GAGCAACGACGTCAAGGTGGAGACTAAGGTGCGCCTGATCCAGGCTATCATCTTCACAATTACGTGTTATGCATCAGAGAGTTGGACAATGAATAGGGTTGATAGAAAGAGAATTGATGCCTTTGAGCTTTGGTGCTGGAGAAGAGTGTTAAATATACTATGGACTGCTAGGAGAACAAACGGGTTTATCCTGGAGAATGTGCAGCCCGAATACTCCTTGGAGTCAATGATTCTGAAGGTTCGTCTGACTTTCTCTAGGCATGTTACAAGGAGGGACTGATCCTTGGAGAGGGACATCATGTTTGGCAGAGTAGAGGGGCAGCGAAGGAGAGGAAGACCTTCGATGAGATGCATTAATTCTGTGACTGGAGCAGTGGGAATAAGTGCATTTGATATGGCTAGGTTGGCACAGGATAGAACAGCATTTAGAGCTCTTGTACATAGGGTCGCTATAAGTCACAAATGACTCAATGGCACATGCCAACAACAACAACATAATAAAAGAAGAATAGATGACTTTGAGTTATGGTGCTGGAAAAGAGTGTTGAATACACACCATGGACTGTTGGAGGAACAAACAAGTTTTTCCCAGACAGAGTGAAACTAGGCTTTTTCTTGAGGCAAGAATTCAGAAGCCTCATCTGATATACTTTGGACATGTTGCAAGGAGGGACCAGTCCTTGGAGAGGACATCACGCTTGGGAGGGTGGAGGGACAGCGCAAGAGAGGAAGATCCTTGAAAAGATGGATTGATTTTATGACTGGTGTAATTGGGGTAGATGTGTCCGAGAGTTGGCACAGGATTAGGGCTGTTGTGCATAGGATTATGATGAGTTACAAGCAACTCAGTGGCACATAACAACAGCAACAACAATGATAAGTTTCACCCTAGAAATACACATAGACAAGAAAAATAATATACTGTGTTTTAAAGTAAGTACAATTGTTATTGTTGGGTTCTATGAACTATAGATCTTAACCTTGCCTTATCATAGTGGCAGTTTCTGTGTCTGTCCTTTTTGTTGTGTCCCTTCTTATTTTGGTAGACCCTCTACTCTTACAAACATAATGTCATTCCTGACAACATTCCCAAGGTACACAAGATAATATTTCATCATCTTTGTCTCCTAAGAATGCTCTGGTTATACTTCCTCCAAGAGAGATTTATCTGTTCTTGGACAGAACATGTTCTTGTCAGCACTATTTGGTCTTTCTTATTCATTGTAAACTTGATTTTGTTGTTGTGCACTGTACCATCAGAATCAACCCATAGCTGAAACTCTGGTGAATTTTCAGAAGCAGTTACTAGCTCAAGAAGAGACTGCCCATCTTTCACCACCTAGCAGCTGGTGGTATTGAACTGCATGCCTTTGAAATTCAGCATAGCTTCTTGCCATTAGAACACTAGAGTTCATGTTGTTGTTGTTATGTGCCATCGAGTCGTTTCCGACTCATAGCGACCCTATGCACAACAGCTCTAAACCCTGCTCTATCCTGCGCCAACCGCACCGCCTCTGACACACCCATCCCGATTACCCCAGTCACCGAATCAATCCATCTCATAGAGGGTCTTCCCCTCCTGCGCTGTCCCTCCACCCTCCCAAGCATGATGTCCCTCTCCAAGGACCCGTCCCTCCTGGCAACATGTATTAATACAGAAATGATGAGTATTTTTCAAATAATGTCCATATTAACTAAAGCCACAAAGAAAGAAAACACTTTAAAGGTTAGATCTGGAAAATAACTAAATGATATTTTAGAAATTAAGAAAAAAAGTACACATACAAATGAAATAAAACCTCATTGGGAAATAATTGCAGTAGATAATTTTAAAGGTCATATTACATACAGCTGAAAACAATGCATGATAACTGAAGATGATACATGGAAAAGAACTATTCATAGAATATAAATTATGTCTATGAATATAATATAGAAATAATAAACAAGTACAAAAGAAGGGCAAGGATGATAGTTTAGAAAATAAGATTTTAAAAAAGAAAATAAGATTTAAAAGTTCAGATATCATCATAAAGGACAATACTCCTGGGCCTTCATAAGAAAAAGATTGATAACCCAATTGCAAAATAGATAAAAAAACATGAAAAGAATGTTCAGAGAGGAAGATAATGCAGGTTATTGATTAGTCTCCCTCTGATCCTAATGCTACATTCTACCTTCATAGAGTCCAGCTTCTCTAATAATTTGCTTAACATATAGATTGAATATGTATGGAGAGAGAATGCAACCCTAATGCTCTCCCTTGGTAATTTTAACCCATGTAGTGTTCTTTATTCTGCTCATGCAACAGCCTCCTAGATTAGATGTAAGTTTCATATGAGCACAATTCAGTGCTCTAAGACTTCCATTCTTCTCAAAATTAGCCATAACTTGTTATTATGCAAACAGTCAAATGCCTTTGCATAGTCAATAAAACACAAATGGGCATTCTTCTGGTATTTTTTGTTTGATGCTTGGTAAAATCAGGATAATGTCCAGAGTAAACTGTATGATTCAGGGATTTGAGGGATATTACTAAAGTAATGATACTAAAGTAGCTGTACATTAACTTCTGCTCTTGTTCATCTTAAGGAAGATTAAAAATAAAACCCAGTATAACCCAACTGATTTAAAATAAATTAAGTGGAAGAATTGTTTGTTGTTATGTGCTGTTGAGTTGCCTGCAACTCATAGTGACCCTATGTACAACAGCCCTAAACTCTCTAGCCTGTGCCAATCTCACTGTCTCTGACACACCCACCCCAATTATCCCAGTAACTGAATCAATCTACCTCATATAGGGTCTTCTTCTCCTGTGCTGTCCTCTCCATTCTTCTGAATATGATGTCCCTCTCCAAGGACTGGTCCCTCCTGGCCACATGCCCCAAATATGTCAGATGAAGCTTCAAAATCCTGGCCTCCATGGGGGCATCCCGACTTCCCCCTCTCCAGGATGTACCTATTTGTTTCCCTAGCAGTCCATGGTATATTCAATACTTTTCTCCAGCACCACAGCTCAGAGGCATCAATTCTCCTTCTATCCTCCCTAGTTATTGTCCAGCTCTCTGATGCATAGCAAGTGATTACAAAGATCATGGCCTATATCAGGCTCATCTTAGTCTCCAGAGTGACACCATTGCTCCTTAGTACTTTGGAGAGGTCCCTAACAGCAGACTTTCCCATCACAATACATCTTTTAATTTCCTGGCTCTTGGTGCCAAGAGTGTTGACTGTGAAGCCAAGCAAACTAAAACTGCTAACAATCTCAATCTCTTCACCATCCATCCTGATGCTGCCAATTTGCCCAGTGGTGAGAATCTTTGTCTTGATATTGAGCTTTAATCAACATTGAAGTCTCCTTGACCCTCTGCAGCAAGCACTTCAGGTCCTTTTCAGTTTCAGCAAGCAGGGTTGTGTCATCTGCATAGCACAGATTTTTGATGAATCTTCCTGCAATCCTGATGCCATACTTCGCCTCACACAGCCCCAGCCTCCCAGATAATGTTTTGCATATAGGTTGAAAATGTAGGACGCATCCCTGGCATACACCCTTCCGAATTTTGAATCATGCAGTGTTTTCTTGCTCTGTTCTGATGACTGCCTCTTGGTCTAAGTATAGGTTTAGTATTAGCATGATCAAGTGTTCTAATTGATGCTTTTGAGCTGTGCTGTTAGAGAAGAATACTGAATGAACTGCCATGGACTATTAAAACAAACAAACACCCTCAAAAAATAACCAAACAACAAAACCCAAAAAAAGCTAGTGTGTTTTGGAGAAGATGTAGCTAGAGTGCTCCTGGAAGCAAAAATGACAAAGCTTCCTCTCACTTATTTCAGGCATATTGTTAGGAGAGTCTAATGCTTGGAGAGGGACGTCATGTTTGGAAAGGTGGAGAGTTGGGAAAAGACAGGAAGAACCTTAATCAGATGGATTGACACAGTGATTGTAGCAGTTCACTCAAGTGCGTCAGGGGAGATAAAGATGGCACAGAGGAGGACAAGGTTTAGCTCTGTTATTGATAGGACCGCTATGAGTCTTACTTGACTCAATGACAACTAACTAGCAATCATTTTCTACAGTGCTTCCTGTAAGAGAGCTGGTGACTACAGAAAGGAAGTGAGAACAAGAACATTCAAAACCAGAACATTAGTTCATTGTTGTACTTGTTACCTTATTTCCCCTTACTCTTCTTTTACCTGAATGACCATTTTTATCCCATTGGGATAGGGATAGGAACAGTTCCTTAAAGATACTGATAGATTTGCCACATATTTTCTTAAGCCATATATTTTCTTCAACATTTTTGTTCATTTGATTTTTTTTCTGTCATCAGATTTTTCTAACAAAAGACATTTGAAGAGCAAGCATCAAATTCATATGAAGGCTAGACACATTTTCAACTAGTTCTCCACCCACTGCATAGTACTTACAGTGCAGAGCATCCAATTTTAAATGCAACTCTCCAATTCACAGCACTGAAAATGAGACTATATATATCATTACAATTCCCAGTAGAGATAATGAGAGCATATGCACAGCTACAACTATCCATTGAGATAATGAGATTATAAATACTACACTCCTACTGTTTCTAGGTGTAATGAGAAGCTACTGTTTTATGGCCATATTTCTGCAATCATCCTTGAGACCAAAAGACAGTGAATGCAGAGATAACCTAATGGGCAATAGAAATGGATTACCATTTGTCAAAGTCTTTCTGAGATCAGCTCATGAAAAAAAGCACAAATGGCAATGAAGTAGCTGAATACCTTCATTTGTTAATTAATATCTGCTGTCCTTAGCGAACCATGAAAAATGAAAGGTAATTAAAGAGGCAATGACCTGGAATACTCTATTATAGAGTTAAAAGAATCGTACCAACACTTCTCATAAAAATAAGGCATAATCGAAACTTTTCTGGCAATACTCATTTAATGCAATTCTATTCTCTTGAATTAAATGAAAACCAGTGTCTAACACTTTATCAATAAATAATGCTTTTGGCAGTAGGATTGATTTTCTGCAGTCTGAGAATATTTGCATTTCTCATGTATGTCTCCTTTTCTGAAAATATTTGTGTTCAAAAAAGTTACATAGAAAGGCACAGCTCCAGGCTCAGTTTGGAGAGCGGATGGGGGATTAATTATCATGTAATCCAAATTGGAAAAAAATGTCTATATACTGCTTTGTAGTTCTGATACTTGCAATTAAATTCCCTGAAGTAAAATAACATTATGTGTCAGAAAAGACAATATTTGTTTTAAGAATATGTTTACCAAGATGCCAAATTTTAATCCTTTATTATTCTGAGTCTTTACTAGAATCCTTAAATTTTGCATTCTGCATATTAAGTTAATTTGGTTGGAATCCACTCACTATTTTAAGGGAGAAAGATGGGTAATTTCTTCCTGTCTGATTTACAGTCTCTGAAAAGGATGAATAGGAATGAATCAGGTCCACTGGAAGGTAAACTGAGACAGTTCTAGATTTGACAGTGTGTAACAACGACAGCATCCTAATACATGAAGATCTTTGTGAGATGCTATTGAATCAATGATGACTCACAGCAATATTGTACAATGACAGACCTGAATCTTGCCCTGTCCTGTGCTATGGTCTCTGATATAGATCCCTGATACACTGTAGCCCATTGTTACAGGAACCATGTCATTCTCTTTTGTTGATAGTTTTCCTGTCTTCCTCAGACCCTCCATCATTTCTAGCGTGCTGCTTTCCTATGAAGTGGTCCTTTCTGATAAAATAATTGAGACAAAATTTTACTATTCTTGTCACTAAGGAGAATCCTGGCTTGTCCTTCCTCCAAGACAGACTCATTCATTCTTCAGATATCATACTCTTCTCCAACACCACAATTAAAAAGTATATATTCTTCTTCTGTAATCCTTAATAATTGCCTGGCTTTCAGGTGCACAGAAACAACTGCAAATGTTATGGCTTAGAAAAAGCCTGTTTTAGCCTTAAAACTGGCATCCATCTTTTCTTAATGAAATTTTATTTTGATTGTGACTTTAATGAACATTTACAGACAAGTTAGATTTTAATTCATTCATTCATTGTTGCACATTTTACCCCTCTACCAAACTTCTCTCCTCTCATTTTGTCTTTAATATTCATTCACTGATTCACAATTACCTGTACCACCATTCCCAGTCCTCTTTTCAATGATATACCTCTTATTCTGGGCTGTTCTCATTATATATATAATGCATAATCATCTCTTTAGGACTTTGGAGAAGTCGTGAACAGCAGATATCCCAGTGCAACATATATTTTGATTTCTCAACTGCTATTATCATAGGTTTTGATTGTGGATCCAAGTTACATGTTGTCATTGACAACTTCACTCTTTTCTCCATCTATCAAGAAGATACTTATTGAACCAATGCTAAGGATTTTTGTTTTCTTGATGTTGTTATATAATCTTTATTAAAGGACGTAATCTGATTTTCTTCAACAAGTCCTTCAAATCCTCTTTGCTTTCTTCAAGCTAGGTTACATCATATGTATAATGCAGGTTGTCGAGTCTTCCTCTATAATGCTGGTGTCTATTCTTCTTCACATAGTTGTTGTTATGTGCCATCGAATCGCCTGTGACTCACAGTGATCCTATATACAACATGCCTAAACCCTGCTTTATCCTGTGCCAATCTCACTGTCTCAAACACAGCTACCACGATTACCCCAGTCACTGAATCAATCCACTCATAGAAGGTCGTCTTATCCTATGCTGTCCCTCCACCCTCTCAAGCATGACATCCCTCTCTAAGGACCAATCTCTCCATACAACATGTCCAAAGTATGTCAGATGAAGCTTTAGAATCCTTGCCTCCAAGGAACAGCCTGATTTCATCCTCTCCAGGACAAACCTGTTTGTTTTCCTAGTAGTCCATGGTATATTCAACACTCTTCTTCAGCACCAAAGCTCAAAATCATCAATTCTTCAATCATCTCTAGTCATTGCCCAGCTCTCTGATGCATTACAAGTGCCTGCAAAGACCATGGCCTGTATCAGGTGCACCTTAACCTTCAGAGTGACATCATTGCTCTTCAGGACTCTAGAGAAGTCTCTAACAACATATGTTCCCAGTGCAATATGTCTTTTAATTTCCTGGCTGCTGGTGCCAAGATTATTGACTGTCGATCCAAGCAAACTAAAGCTGTGAACAATCTCAATCTCTTCATCATCCATCGTCATGCTCCCAGTGCAATCTTTAGAGTCTTTTCTGACATCCATCTTGATTTTTTTTTCTTTCTCCTCTGTTTTTGTAATGATCTTTTTTTTTTCTTCATGAATGATATCCACAACTCATCTGGTCTTCTATCATTGGTTTTCAGTGTTTCAAATATATTCTTTTTTTAAAATTATTATTTTATTATTTTTGTGTGAGTATACGGTCAAATCAGATCTGACTGGTACAGGTGGAGATTGTCCCTCCTTCCCCAGCAGAGCATCTGGTGGATTCGAACCGTGCACCTCTGGGATTGTAGTTGCAGCTCCTTGCCACTAGGCCACCAGAGCTCCCCTTCAAATCTATTCTTAAGATAATAATGAAATTGCATTGGAATAGATTCAGGATTATATCTTGCTTCTTGTAGACATATTTTCATTTTCTTTGGCCTCAATTTTTACTTGCATGTGAATAATTAATGATTTGACCCACAGTCTGCCCCTGGCCTGTTTTAACTGCTGATATTAAGCTTCTTCAATGATTTCTTCCACAAATGTAGCCAGTCTGATTCCTATGCAGCCCTACGGGTGAAATCAACATGTAAAGTCATCTTTTGTGTCTTTTACAAAAGTTATTTGCAATTGATAAATCATTATAAGTACAAACTTCAATTATTCTATTTCCAGCCTCCTATCTATCACCAAGCCCACTTTTCCCAAATCCTGTTCCTTCTTTTTGCCTCCTACTTTTGCATTCCAGTCACCAATTATCATTAATGCATTCTGATTGCATGTTCAGTCAATTTACAACTGAAAACTTTGATAAAAATTCTCACTTTCTTCCTTTTTGGTACTAGATGTAGGAGCATATATTTGAATAATACTTGTTTTAATGAGAATTCCTTATATGTATGTGGATATTATCCTGTTACTCACAACATTACATTTCAGGATAGAACTTGAAATTGACTCTTTGATTATGATTTCAATACCATTCTTCTTCTGTTTTTTATTCTCTATGAATACTAAACATAGAGTTAGTGTGGTAGTAGAGCTCAGATTGGAAGTTAGTTGAAATGAAGAAAATCAATAACAAACATTGTTTAACAATTGGTACATGGAATGTTCATAGCTTGAATGCTGGAAAACTGGATATTGTTAGAAATTAAATGGAATGCATGAATACTGACATACTAAGCATTAGTGAGATGTAATAGACCAGCTATGGCCACTTTGAATCAGATAATCATGTGATATACTATGCAGGCCATCAATTACTCATGTGCAAGTTCAAATTGAGGCCAAATAAAATTAAAAGTCCATGAGAACCAAACTATGATATTGAATATGTTCCACCTAAATTTCAAAATCTCCTTAAGAATGGCTTTGAAGTCTTGAACACCAATGATCAAAGACCAGAGGAGTTGTCAGATGATATCAAGGTTATCAACCATGAAGAGAACAAATGGCCATTGCAACGAGAGAAGAAAAAAAAAAACAAAAACAAAAAACAAAATGCATGTCAGTAGATACTCTGAAAACTGCATTACAGTGTTAAGAAGCCAAAATAAAGGAGAAACATGCTGAAGTAAAAGAGCTGAGCAGATTTCAAAGGATGATTCAAAGAAATAAAGTTTCTCTACTAGTAGAACTATTATTTAAAATAATGTCTGTTAATGAAGTTCTTGTACCTAAATCAAGCCTTCAACTATATGCAAACTATTGTATGAAACACATGATATAATTGCAAATAATTTATTTAAGTTGTGCTAGTGTGAGTCTTCCTGTCACCTTGAAACTTTATGAAGTCAGAAATTTTAAGCTGTATCCTGTCTCCATACTTTTTCAATCTTTATGCAGAACAGGTTATCCAGGAGGCTAGGCTCTATGAGGAGAAGTGTGGCATCAGGATTGGAGGAAGATTCATCAACAATCTGCGTTATGCAGATGACACAACCTTGCTTAAATGAAGGAGGACCTGAAACATTTGCTGTGGAAGGTCGGGAACTGCAGTCTTCAGTATGGATTGAGACTCAATATCAAGAAAACAAAGATTCTCATCACTTGGCCGGTTGGCAGCATCAGGATGGATGGTGAAGAGATTGAGATTGTTCACAGTTTTGGTTTGCTTGGATCCACAGTCAACATTCTTGGCATCAGCATCCAGGAAAAGACGTATTGCGATGGCAAAGTCTGTGGTTAGAGACTTCTCTAAAGTGTTCTAAAGTACCAAGGTGCAAGGATGTCAGTCTGGAGACTAAGGTGCACCTGATACATGTCATGGTCTTTGCAATAACTTACTATGCATCAGAGAGCTGAACAGTGACTAGGGATGATAGGAGAATTAAAGTCTTTGAGCTGTGATGTTGGAGAAGAAGAGAATTGAATATACCATGGACTGCTAGGAAAACAAACAGGTTAGTCCTGGAGAGGGTGAAGCCAGGCTGATCCTTGGAGGCAAGGATACTGAAGCTTCATCTGACATAATTTGGACATGTTGCAAAGAGTCCTTGAAGAGGGATGTCATGCTTGGGAGGGTGGAGGGACAGTGCAGGAGAGGAAGACCCTTGATGAGATGGGTTGATTCAGTGACTGGGGTAATGTGGGTAGGTGTGTTGGAAATGGTGAGATTGGCACAGGATAGGGCAGAGTTTAGGGCTATTGTACGTAGAGTAGCTATGAATCACAGGCGACTCAATAGCACATAACAACAACTTTATGTTTTATCAAAGTACACTTTTCTAAATAAAAAAATGGAAACAACTTGAATATTTAAAAATAAGCAATTATGTTAAGTAAATAATGATGCATCAATACAATAATAGTTAACAATTGTACAGTTATAAGTAGTCGCACAAAATGTAATGTAAATTGAAATTTATTCATCTTTGCCCACAATTGAAGACAAAATAAATGTGAATATTACACACTTCTTTTGTGCAGTACTTTATAACTGTTATATTATCCACATCAATTTTAACCTGAATTAACCATCAAAAGTCCCTTTTAGGTTTGTTTCTTTGTTTTATTTTAATTGAATTGTCTCAATTAGTTTACTCATCAAGGAAAGAAATCTTTTTAATTAAAGAAAATTATTACTAGTTTTTCCTCAAATAAGCATAAACTATCTTGTTGTTGTTGTTGTTATGTGCCGTCGAGTCGCTTGCGACTCATAACGACCCTATGTACAACAGCCCTAAACTCTGTTCTGTCCTGAAAGAAACTATCTTAGCATTTCTAAATAGTTGATTTTTATTCTCTGCTAGTTTGATAGGTGAGGTATGGGGGAGGAAGTTAATTTTCTTTCTAAATTCTTTCTTAGTCCATATATGTTTATTTCTGATACAGTATGATGTGTAAATTTCACACCTGAATAGACTAATTTCAAGAAACTTTGAACACATTTCTTAACTTCTAAGAATAATTTCTCCATAGGTGGTAGAATTTACAGAGTTCACAAGCCATTCATCCATAATAATTCACAGGAGTATAACAAGCTATAACCATGACATTCTCCAGATGTTGAGAAAAAAACAGTATTTCATTTAATCTTAATTAGACTTACTTGACCTCATACAAGGTTTAGGAACTAAATATTAGAAACTTACAAAAGACTACTATGTTCTTAAGTGCTTTTCTCTGATTTTTAAAAACTTTTTGTTCCTTTAGGATATACTAAACTCATACAGTAATAAGAATAATGATGAATTTGCAAAGTATTTCACAAATAAATAAACTGGAGAGTATTGCAATGTGTGAAATAACTTAATCATAGAATAGCAAGTATTATTTGGCATTAGTATTACATAAAACCAACCAACCAACTAGATAAGCAAGAAAAAAAGAGGGGGGATTACTCATAGGGAAGAAAAAGAAAACCAGCAAAACACAGCACAAAATCTTATGTGATTACCAGGGATGGGAGGGGGAAGGAGTAGAACTATACAGAAAATATGTTCAGAATGGTGGAAGGGAAATGTGATACATATGATGGAGAATGTCAGCAAAACATGACTAAGATAAAGACAGATGGTAATATGATATTTAAATAAAAGGCAACTATGGTAATTACTTCATTTACTCATGTGTTGTTGTTGTTGTTGTTATGTGCCGTCGAGTCATTTGCGACTCATAGCGTCCCTATGTACAACAGCCCTAAACCCTGCTCTATCCTGTGCCAATCGCATTGCCTCTGACACACCCATCCTGATCACCCCAGTCACTGAATCAATCCCCCTCCTGCGCTGCCCCTCCACCCTACCAAGCATGATGTCCCTCTCCAAGGACCCGTCTCTCCTTACAACATGTCCAAAGTATGTCAGACGAAGCCCCAGAATCCTTGCCTCCAAGGAGTAGCCTGGTTTAACCCTCTCTAGGATGAATTACTCATGTGACATACCTCAAAATAAGAAATAACTATACTTATCTGATGTGTTTGAGCCCATTTTTACAGTCACCGCACCAATCCATCTCATGGAGGGTCTGTCTCTCTTTTGCTTACCTTCCACTTCTCCAAGCATGATGTCCCTTTCCAAAGACTGACACCTTCTGAGAACATTCATGAGTTAGAAAAGATTATGTTTCACCATCCTTGACTCCAAGGAGCATTCTGGCTGTATTTTCTCTAACAAATTCGTTTGTTCTTTTGGTAATCCATGGAAAATTCAGTACTCTTGTTCAATACCACAGCTCAAAGACATTTTTTTTTAATCTTTAGTCATTGTCAAACTTTCAGATGCACAGCCAGTAATTGAAAAGACTATAACTTGAATCAGGTGCACATTAGTCTTTAACATCATTGCTTCTTAACCCCTTGGAGAAGTCCTTTACAGCAGATTTTTTTTCCATTGCCACACATCTTTTAATTTCTTGGCTACTGGTACAAAGGTGCTGATTGTGAAACCAAACAAGATGCCATCACTGACAATTTCAATCTTTTCTCCATCTATCATTATGTCACCTATTGGCCCAGTGGTAAACATAGGTGTTTTCTTCATGTTGGTATGTAATCCATATATAAGGCTATAAAAACAGCAAATGCTACATGGAGTCAGCTATATCTGACCTTCATCAACTTCATAAAAGGGAAATATCCCCACCGACATTAAAAACACAAGACCTATTCCCATGAGCACAGACACGTCCCTCATGCTGCTTCTTTTTACCCATCTCGGTACCAATCTTACTTCTTTAATGAATCCAAAATCTGTTGTAATAGCTCACAGACCACACAGAACTATATTAGGGACATCAAAAGGCTATAATTCAGATTAATAGTAAAATAAACTCATTCAAAGCAGCTTCCAAAATGTGCTCACAGGCACCTTAGCCTTGCGATTTTAGGCAAGTGTTTCTAAGTCCTTGTTGTTGTGTACCACCCATAGTGGAACTTTTGGTGGATTTTCAGAGGCAGTTATTTGTTTCTGAGGAGATTGGTCATCCTCACACAGAGCATCTGGTGACCTTGAGCTGTGCGCCTTCAGGATTACAATGCAGATTCTTGCCACTAGGTCACTAGAGCTTCCAATTATGGTTTGCCCCCCTAATCCTCAAAAAAAACTTGGGCAAAGGGTATTAGCTCCAGTTCCGTGGTGTAGCAGTCCCAAGCCCAGCTTCATTTCATGTCAGGTCTCTGGTTCTTGGCTGCTGCTGGCTTCTATAGCTGCTTTTCCAATGGCCCCTGGTTTGGTTGGCACAAGTATCTCTAATGAAGGATGTGCTGTGTTCTTTTGCTGCTTCTTTTCTGGTCGTGAGATTCCCTAATTCTGCTGTAGAATTTGTTCAATGTAATGGAAAGAACAACCAGTTCCTTTGTAGATATGCTAACATGTCATACTAGCATATTTACACCCTGTCATTTTGACTAAGAAAATGACTAGGAAAGCCATTTTGAACAATAAACTCTTAACATCACAAAATCTTTCATCTTCTGCAACAGACATTTGGAGTTATTTTTGCTTTCAGCAAGCAAAATTATGTCATCTATATAACTCATGTTTTTGATGAGCCTTTCTCTGATCCTGGTACCACATTCTTTTTCTTCATAAAGTTCATTCTCTTGAATGTACAACTTACTAATAAAAATTGGAAATTGTAAAAAAGTGAAATGGAACACGTAAGGGCCAATATTCATTTATTAAACTGAAATGGACTAGTACTAGTCATTTTAGTAGAGCAATTCTATGGGCTATTATGCTTGGAATAACAAATTAAAAAGGAAATACATTACATTTATCATCAAAGAGAACATTGCAAGATCTGTATTAAAGTGTGCTGCTGTCAGTGATAATATCCTAAAACATAGAACGAAGGTTTGCTAATACTAATGCTACCAAATATACGTTTACCACACACTAAAACCAAAAATTAAATTTGCAATTTCAACCAATAGAGTTGCTATGAATTGTACTCTATTGACAGCACCTAACAACAGCAACAGCAACAACAATCAACTTCTACGTTCTGAAATTTGTCAAATACATAATTAAGATGCTTTCATAAGAATTGGAAACTATTGCATAACACGATGGTGACTGAAATAAAGATGGAAATTACACGGTAGGATTCTCTATGATCAATGTGTTATCCATTGCAAATACCTTTATAAAATCATATAAGGAGGTTATGTGCCTTTATAAGATGGGATATATAGAAATTAAATTAAATTAAATTGACTATATCTGTGGAAAAAATTATTAGAGAAGTTCAATATCATTAGTCATAACAAGGTCAGAGCTGGCTATGAAACAAACCATGATTTACATTTTTGTAGGCCCAAACTGAAATGAAAACCAGTGCAGAAGGGCTATAAACAACAATGTTGAACATTTTCCATCTGAATTTAAAGATCATCTCAAGGTTAGATTGATGCATTGAACATTAATGATCAGAGACTAGAAGAGATGTGAAATGACATCAAATGCATAACATATTAATTTGGTTTTTAACTGTTTCTTCTAAGTGTACTTTATAATATTTTAACCACATAATTTCTGGAATGTTTAAAATGCTACAAAGTATTTCCTTTCTTCTGTAGTATTCATGTGTAAATTAAAATTTAATTTAAAGAAAATTATAACAAATCCACAAGAACCAAAATATGACCTTGTGTTATCCCAAATGTCTCTAAAAACAAAATCTTAAGTAAATTTGATGCAATGAAAAATAATGATGAAGACTAGATGAGCTGTCAGATGACATCAAGGATATTATGGAGGAAAAAACCAAAAGGACATTGTAAAGACAGGAAAGAAAATACAAAAATAGATATGAGAAGAGACTCTGAAACTTGCACTAGAACAGAGAGATATATAGATTAAAATAATGGGAAGATATTTTAAAGTACAAGAGATGGACAGGGAATTCAAAGGAAAGATCAGGAGTGCAAAGCAAAGTATTCACAAAAATGTGCAAAGAACTGGACTTACAAAACCAAGATGGAACAATATACTAGTCATTTCTCAAGTTGAAAGAACTAAATGAAAAGTCAAGATCCGATTTGATTTAGTGAAGGATTTTATGAACAAAACCTTGAATAAGTTAGGAAGAAAAATAATAAATACACAGAATCATTACAATCAAATTAATTTGTTGACACTGAGCCATTTCAAGAAATAGGATTAAGGAAACAGTTTTGGGGAAGAATCTCACTGTTTTACCAGATCTGAAATAAAGTGCTTTGGATATTGAAAAATTAAAAAAAGTAAAGAAATAGGACTTAATCAAATCCCAGTCATAATGAAGGAAGAAGTTCAAGCTACACTGAAGGCATTGACAGAAAATAAGTTTTTAGGAGTGAATGGAATACTAATTCATGTATACATTGAATCTCTGAGGGAATTATGGTTTGTTTTTATTTCCTAAAGAGACTCTGTTGACTCATATATTAAATTGGAAATATACCTGATGAAGAAATCTGGATCTGTTCCTGGACTTCTGGTTTCTTTTCTACACTTCTAAGACTGTGTGATAAAAGAGCTGAAAAACAAATTTAAGCCTTGAGCACAATAATTAGAGATGTTATGGGAAAAATCTTGAATGATCCAGGAAGTGTCAAAATAAGCTAGAAGAAATCACAGAATCATTATACCAGAAAGAATTGGCTGGCAATGAAGTATTTAAGGATTCAGAACCAGTTGTAACAACAAACAAAGAAGTTCAAAGTGAAATAAAGGCATTGACAAAAATAAAGGACCATAGGGATCAATGGAATACCAATTGACATGTTTCAAATGACAGATAACAGCCCTAGACATGCTCATTAGTCTATGCCAGCAATTATGGAGGAATGGAGGACAGCTGTCTGTCTGATTGGGTAATTGTTGTTTGTGCCTTCCAATTGAGTAAAACTCATAGTGATCCTGTGAATAAAAGATCTGAACCCTGCTCTGTCCTACACCATCTTCATGTCTAATGCCATATAAGAGCCCATTGCAGCAGTCACCTTGTCAATCCACCTAGTTGAGGGTCTTACTCTCCTTCACCAATCCTTCACCTTTTCCAGCATCATGTCCTTTTCCAAGGAATAGCCCCTCTTAGCAACATATCCAAACTATGTGAGGCAAAGCTTCATCATTTTTGCCTCAAAAGAACACTAGCTGCACTTTCTCCAAATATATGTTTGTTCCCTTGGCTATCCATGGGATGTTCAGTGCTCTTCTCCAAACCAGAGCTCAAAGGCATCAATTCTGACTAGAAGAGACTCATATTTTTTTTCCCATTTCCAAGAAAGATGATCTAACATAATGTGGAAATTGTCAAACAACATCATGAATATTGCATGGAAGCAAAATACTGCTTAAAATCATTCAAAACTGGCTAGAACAGTACATAGACAGAGAACTACCAGAAGTTGAAGATAGATTTGGAATAGGCCATGGCCCTAGTGATATCATTGTTGATGCCAGATGGATCCTGAAATAAAGTGAAGAAAACCAGAAAAAACTATCTATTATTCCTTTATTGAATATGCAAAGGTATTTGACTGTGTGGATCAAAATAAATTATGGCTAACATTGAAAAGATTGAGAGTCCCAGACTACTTGATTGTGTTCATGTGAAAACTATACCTAGTTAGACCAAGTGGTTATTGTGAGAACAAAGCAAGGAAACACTACATGGTTTAAAATTAAGAAATGGTTGTATCCTTTCTCATAGTCATTCAGTCTGTACCCTGAGCAAATTTTTCAAGATGCTGAACTCTATGAAGTAGAATGTAACATTAGGATTAGAGGACTCATTGATAACATTGTTATTTTGATGACAGAACCTTGCTTATTGAAAATGATGAAGACTTGAAGTTCTTGTACAGAAGATCAAAGATTGCAGCCTTCAATATGCATCTCAATGTGAAGAAAACAAAAATTCTTACCACTGGGCCAACAGGCAATATCATAATAGATGGAGAAACTATCAAAACTGTCAATGACTTCATCTTACTTGGATCCACAATTAACACCCTTGGTACCAATAGCCAGGAGTTTAGGAGATGTATTGCAGTGAGAAAGTTTACGGTCAGGGATCTCTCCATATTATTGAGCAATGATGTTAGTTTGAGGACTAAGGTACACCTGATTCTGGCCAAGGTCTTTTTAATCATTTGCTATGCTGCTGAAAGCTGAACAGTGAATAAGTATGACAGAAGAATTGATGATTTTGGATTATGGAACAATCCAAACATATATCTTAGAGATGGTGGAGCCAGAGTGCTCCTTAGAGGAAATTACGATGAATTTTCATCTCACATACTTTGGATGTATTGCTAGGAGAGGCTTTTTCTTGGAGAGGGATATTGTGCTTGGAAAGGTGGAGGGATGGCAAAAGAGAGAATGTCCATAGACCAAGTGAATTGACACAGTGACTACAGCAGTGGGTACAAGTGTGTCAGAGAGTGTGAGGATAGTACAGGGAAGGACAGAGGTCAGAAGTACAGGGAAGGACAGAGGTCAGATCTGTTGTTCTTATCATTACTATGAGTCATCTCAACTGCGTGTCAGAGTCATTCATTGAGACTGGCTCAGGACAGGGCAGGTTTCAGAGCTGTGGTACATAGGGTCGCTATGAGTCACAGTCTACTCAATGGCACATAACAAGAATGTGTAAGATGACTGCAAAACTATCTGTGACTAACAAATTTAACTAAGTGGAAAATAACACAGGTAATGTTTCTACTTTTTATGTGCTATCTAATTGGAACCTACTCATTGTTGACACTCCAGTAAATTCTTAGTTGGTAAATCATCACATTGTAGAAAATTGTCCATCTGTCTCCCACAGAGAAGCTGGTGGATTAAAATGCCATGCTTCTGGTTGGCGGCGCAGCTCATTACCACTGAGCCACCAGAGCTATATAGGGGATGGTAAAGGTTATATGAGTAGAAATGACAGTCTCTTTTAGTTCTCTGATATCTTCTGACATCTTGTGAAAGATTGAAAATAAGGTAGAGTTATATTCCTTTGAAATGTTTTTTTTTTTTTTTTTACTAATTTCACAAAAATGCAACTCTACTTCTCTATTGGTTAGTTTTACCTAATTATATATTAGGAGATGCAACATTGGTAGACATTTAAAAAGCGTGTTGTGCAACAATGATCGAATAAAAACAAAAAGTGTTTGCATATTGGGCGTTGCATTCTTCTGCTCTTTTTACAACTTGAATTCTTAGTGAAGAAGCGAGGATTAGTTTGTTAGGGAATGGAGATACGTGGCCCAGTGCCCCTGCCGCTTAGCCAGACATCAGACACATGCGTGAGGTCATCCAAAACCATCCAGTCCCTCCAGCAAATCTGCCATCTGTGAGCCCACCAGAGACCAGCAGAAACCCTAACTGAGCTGAGCCCAAATTGGTTTTGACAGTACCAAGAAATAACAAGTTAGTGTGGGTGTAAGCCATTACATTTCATGTAGGTACGTTAGGAAACTAAAGTTAAATTTATACAGGGTTATAACTTATCCTTTTCTTCCTGTCCTCTCTCTGCCCCCTACTCCCACATTTCTGTCAAGGCAAGCTATAACACATGGTAGAAAAATTCATTTTATTTTGTAAATTCCTAACTACCCTTAGCTAACAGCCTGTGGACAGAAATAACCTCTTTTAAGACCTTAGCTGTTCCATTTCTGCTTTCAGATGGGCGAGCTTGGAATGAAACTTAACTCTTAAAAGATGGAAGCCCCTCAAATAGACAATGAACAACAATACCTGTATACCTCTTCCAAGTCCTAAATAAAACATACAGTTGTTTATTTAGCACTAGTATACCAAATAAAGAAAATTCTTATCTGAGTATGGTGTAATTGTCATGTTTTAATCCTATCTCTAACAAGTCAAATCCTTTTAACCACTCTACTTTCAATTAAAATTGCAATATTCTGTTTTCTATTCCTTTGAGAGAAATCCATTTAATGTTGAAAATAAAAGGAATCCTTTGGCTTAGATAACTCAGAAGTCTATTATAGATGCTCGGAAATGGCCTCTTTAAAAAAAAAGCCCTCTTCACTCTCTCCCTTCTCCTTTTCCCTTCCCCCTTTTCTCTTCCTCTCCCACCTCCTTCTTCTTTACCTGTTCCTCCAGTCTTGTTTTCTTCATTCCACTGATTGGTCTTTCTCTATCCTGTTGTATGTCATCATAGGGAAAATACCTGTGAAAAATCAATCTTTCTAGAGAGATTTTCACCATAGTTGTCTTTTCTCACATGCACAGAAAATAGCAACGTTCATTTTGCCATATGAAGTAATATATTTATTTGTTCCATTCCTGGGAGGCTATTCAGACATACACAGATGGGTTTTAAATGTGCTATTTAAAAGATATGGTAAAACAGAGATAGTTTTGTGTGTTAGGAAACAAGAGTTCAGTTGTGAAGATGTTATATTTAAAACACCAATGATGTCACAGAGAAAATACTTGTGAAATGCCAATCTTTCTAGAGAGATCTCCACCAGAATGTCAATACTGAAAAGACCCTGTTCTCGGGGTCCTTTTTAAAAATTTTATTTTAGTAATTTATTTCTTCAGCTTATTTTCAACAATTTTTAACAATTATATTCATTTGCAAAATGTAGAAATGTTTACATACTTAATTTTTTTTTTACTTTAATAATTACCTGGTCAATTTTTAAGATAGTACACATGGAATTTTTTTATGTTTTAAATTGTGATATAGATATAGATTCACACGCACATATTTATATAGATACTGATATAGATTTAGTCTAGATGCTGTAGATTTGGTTCCTACTCTTAGTGAGCTTCTGTACAATTAGACAGAATATCATCTGGCTCTGTCTTAACTTCACAATCATTGTTACATGTGAGTCCATTGTTGAAATAATTCTGTCTGTTCTTACTCTCTTTTCATGGACTTTACAATTTAACAAGGATGTCCCCTGGAACCAATCCTTCCTGATTGTACATCCAGACTTCAGGAGTCAAGTACTGCCATTTTTAATTTTCAGGTGTATTCTGTATTTAATTTTCCAATGCATACAATGGAATACTATGCTGCATTAAAAAACAAGGAACTCATGCAATATTATTCAAAATGGTTGACTCTGGAGAACATTATGCTGAGTGAAATATCCCAGTCACAAAAGGACAAATATTACATGATGCCACTGTTGTAGAATGGGACTGTCCTTGGGGTTGGGGAGAGACTGAGTAAGATGGGTTCAATAATGTATACTGCACTGAAACAGAGGAGGGAGAGAACTGTTTAAAAGAGAGATGTAACTGGGTATTTCTGTCATCACAGGAGACTAGAGCGAGGGCTGCATGGTGGAGGGGACCTGGGGGAGGGTTTGTAAAACAATGAAAGAATCTTTTCTTTTACTTTTCCATAATTTTTGGACTCATGTACTTATAACTTGTTAGTCAAATTTGTGTCTTCTAGGTTGCAACACCCCCATGATACATCTTCAAGGACATGTACATGTACAGCCAAGCACAATCAATAAGAGTGCATCTGAATTCCAAAATCAATCTCCATAATAGTCTATGTGTTTCCTACTGCCAAAGGGGCCCTTTAGAGTAGTGAGAGAAGATCTTCACCCTGAAACCCACAGCGTCCCTTTTCAGCAGGAAGCAGCTAAGAGAATACGCCGTCCCCTTTTCCTTATGACTCAGGGTGAAGTCTCTCTCAGGGAGGAGTGATAGGGAATGGCAAAGGATACACTGACAAAGAAGATTAATCAGAACTGGCTTTGACAAGCACTGTGGCATTTGGACAAGAACAAACTGGGAGGAGGGTAGAGAGAATAGTGCAACAATGAATGAGTCGAAGCCCAAAATCTCTGTAAATATTTATGAAAATTAATAAAATATAATTATAGAAAAAAAATTTTCCAATGCATATTTATTACTTTTTCTGGAAGTACAGGATACATTTTTTTCACTGTTAATCTAAATGCAACAATTCTTTGTAGGGCTTCCTTATCTGTTGTCCAATGTTTGCATTCACATAAAAGAATTGAAAACATCATAGTTTGAATCAGGCATAGTTAAGTATTTGTTTAGATCTTAATTTTTTACATTATGCTTTGTATAAAAGTAAATATATTCATTAAGATCATAACGGTTTAAATTCAACAATTTTACTTTTTTTATTTTAAAGATATACAGTGTATCTTATCAACTTTTTCTGAATTATATTTTTATTTAATTAAAATTATTGAAGATAGTAGTTTTTGGTGAATATAGTTTTGGGAGAACTCTAAGGTTTGTTTCTATTACAGCAGTAAAAAAATTACAATTTACTTTTTTCTATATAGATATATATAAGGAGCTCTGGTGGCCTAGTGGCAAGAAGCTGAGGGGCAATCCTGAAGGTGCACTGTTTGAATTCACCAGCTACTTTGGGAAGGCTGGACAATCTCCTTCCATTAATTAATTGCCTCTGAAAACCTGCTGGAGGGTAAGCTACAGGTCAGTTCCAACTCAACAGTACACAACAAGAAAACAACAACAAAATATATATGTAATTTGAAGGATTATAGTTATTGTTTACTAATGAAAATAATAACTATTATTTTTTTTGTATGAGAGTGGAGTTCATTAAATATTTTACAGAATTTTATTTTTGTTTTAGTTATTACCAATTTTATATACTTCTCTTAGCAAAATAGGAACTGGAGCATTGATCCAAGCATTGTTGTTGTTGTTATTGTTGTTGATTACCATTCTGTCAGAACTGACCCATAGCTGACCCTCCGGTAGGTTTTCAGAGGCAGTTAATTGCACAGAAGGAGATTACCCAACTTTGTCCCTTGGAGCAGCTAGTGGCCTCGAACCATGAGCCTTTGGGGTTACAGTGCAGCTTCTTCTCATTAGGCCACCAGTGCTCCCTGTTCCAAGCATTAGTGCATTTTTTTTCTCTAAGTGATATTTTTTCTCTAAATGATTTTTTCATTTGTTTATATTTTTATAAATTTTTCCCCTACATTGCTTTTGATATATTGAAATTAATTGATCAGATGTTCTAACTATTCAACATATACATGATCTTTCTTAGAGTTTGATGAATTTCTATTCAATTAAAAATGTTTTACTTATATGACTTAAATCTTACTAATTTTTGCCACTTAATCTATAAAGTATTAAATTAAAACATAATACTTTAAAGTATACATAAAAGCATAACACTGGTAATAAGAGAGATACAATAAAACCACAATGAGATACTATCTTACTTCAGGAGCAGAGGCAATGTATAACAAGACAGCAAGTAATGTTGGAGAGGATGTGGAGAGATGGAACTTTTATCACTATGTGTGGGATTATAAAATGGTGTAACCACTCTGGAAGACAGTTTAGTTTACTCAGAAAGCTGAACACAGAAATTCCACATGACCCAACTATTCCACTGCTTGAAATATATACCAAGAAAATGATAACTGAGTCACAAACAGATATTTGTATGCCAATCTTCATAGCAGCCTTACTCATCATTGCAAGAACATGGAAACAGCACAAATGTCCAACTTCAATTGAATGGATTGAGAAATTACGGTACATACACATGATGGAATACTATATAGCACACAGGAGCAATGATTTTCTAAATACCTAATTTAGAAGGTACTGGAGAGCATTACGCTAAGTGAACTAACTCAGTACCATAAGGATAAATAATGTATAAAACCATTATTGTAGAAATATGTGTATAAGGATCTCTGGAGGGAGGGTGGGACCATAGGGGTGAGAATGGATGGGAGGAATAATCATAGGGTCGCACAATTTGATGGGTGGAGGGAGGGGTGAGTGAAGGGAAGGGGAGAGATCTGTTGTGAAAAAAAAACTATATTGAATTTGAAAATAAACCAGACTAAAATAAAAAGTTTTAAAAAATTAAAAATAAAACACAACTTTAAAAAAGCATAGCATATTTATCTTACGTACTAAGTTGTACTTTTCTCTTTATTTGTCATCTGTACCTATATACATGGACTTCACCTGATGATCTGCACAGGATCAGATCAGTTACATCTGTAGAAAAAAAGGAATTGTTGGAGAGGCTCAATATCAGCAGTGAAAACTAGGCTAGGTGCTGATAGTGGAATAGGCAAGTTCAAACTAAAGCTAAAGAAGATTAAATAAATCCACAGAAACCAAAACTTGATCTTGAGTATATCCTACTTGAATTTCAAATCATCTTAGGAACAGATTTGAGGCCTTGAACACTAATGAACAAAGACAAAATGAGCTGTAGGAGGATATCAAGAATATCACTGATGAAGAATGCAAAAGTTTATTACAAAGACAGTAGAGGAAGAAAAGAGCAAAACGAACATCAGAATATTGCACTAAATATTGCACTTGCAATACAAGAAGCCAAAGCAAATGGAAGAAAGCAGAAAGTTAAAGAGGTGAACAGAAGATTTCAAAGGGCAGCACAGGAAAACAAAGCAAAGTATTATAATGAAATGTACAAAGAACTGGAGTCTGAAAATCAAAAGGGCTAAACTTACTTGACATTTCTTAAGGGAAAGGAAGTAAAGAATAAATTCAAGCCTCAAGTTGAAATATTAAGGATGCTATAATTCTTTTTGAATGATCCAGGAAACATTAAAGAAGATGGAAGGAGTATACAGAGTCATTGTACCAAAAAATTGGCTGGCATAAAATAATTTCAAGAAACAATATATGATCAAGAGGCAATGGTGATAAAGGAGGAAGTTCAAGCTGCTCTGAAGGAACTGGAAAAGACAAGTAAATAAACAAATCCAACAAACAAGGCCTCAGGAGACCGATACCAATACCAATACCAATATCAATACAAATACCAATTGAAATATTCCAACAAGCAGATGCAGCCCTGGATGTGTTTACCAGGTGATGCCAAGAAATCTGGAGGACAACCACCTAGCCAACTGACTGGAAGAGATCCATGTTTATCCCCATACCCAAAAAAGCTGACCTGACAGAGTGTGATAATTGTTGAAAAAAAATCACTACTATCCTCCTGAATATTATCCAAAAACAACTGGAATAGTACAGTAACAGAGAACTATCAGAAATACAAGCTGGATTTAGAAGAAGTTATGGCACTAGAGACATTATTGTCAATACCAGATGGATCTTGGCTGCAAGCAAAGAGTTCCAGAGGACTGTCTATCTATGTTTCATTGACTATGCAAAGGCATTTGACTGTGTGGATCACAACAAATTTTTGTTAACCTTCAGTAGAGTGGTAATCTGAGATCATATGATTATGCTTATGTGAAAACTTTACTAGGACCAGGAAACAATCATTAGAACAGAGCAAGGAAACATTACATAGTTCAAAATTAGGAAAGGAGTGCATCAGGGATGCATCTTGTCTCCATACTTTTCAACCTACAAGAGGAAAAGATAATTTGGGAGACTGGTCTTTGTGAGGAAGAATGTGACATTAGGATTGGAGGAAGACTCATCAACCACCTGCATAATGCAGATGACACCACCTTCTTGCTGAAACTGAGGAGGACTTGAAGTGATTGCTGCAGAAAGTCAAGGACTGTAGTCTACATGGATTGAAGCTCAACATCAAGAAAACAAAGATTCTCACAGCTGGGCCAATTGGCTGCACCATGGTGGATGGAAAAGAAACTGAGGTTGTTAATTTCAGCTTGCTCACCACCGCAATCAATACTCTTGGCAACATCAGTCAGGAAATCAAAAAGTCAAATTGCGCTAGGAAAAAATGCTTCATAGACCTTTCCAGAGGGCTGAAAAGCGAAGATGTCAGTCTAGAGACTAAGATGCTCCTGATGCAGGCCACGGTCTTTGCCATTACTTGCTATGCATCAGACAGCTGCACAATGGCTATGGAAGACATAAGAAGAATCAATGCCTTTGAGTTGGGGTGATGGAGAAGAGTGTTAAGCATACCATGGACTGCCAAGAGAACAAACAGATCTGTCTTGAGAGGGGGAAACCAAGTTTGTCCTTGAAGGCTAGGATTTTGAAGCCCTGTCTCATATACTTTTGGCATGTAGCCTTAGGGACAGGTCTTTGGAGAAGAACATCATGCTTAGAAGGGTGGAGGGACAGCACAGGAGTAAAAGAACTTGGATGAGATGAGTTGACACAGTAACTGGGGGTTTGAGGGTAGGCATGTGGCTCAGGATAAGGGTGTTACATGTCACAGGCAACTTGACAGCACAGAACAATAACAACAACATGCTCCTAGCAGCATTATTCATAATAGCAAGGAAATGGAAACAGCTCAAATGGTGATCAGTAAATAAACTGAGAAATTATGTTACATTCACAGAATGGAATACTATACAGAAATAAGGAATAACTACTATAATATCAGATAAACTAGAGAACATTATGCTGTGTGAACTCAGTCTTATCAGGACTAACACTGCATAAAACTATTATTGTAAAAATAGAAGGATAATTGAGTAAGATGTGTATAAATGTTCTAAATGGGAAGGAGAGAAAGGGAAGAAGATAGAAAAATGGGAAGGAAGAAAATCTCTAGGATAGCAGATGTTAGAGGTAGGTGGAATAAGTGAAGGAATAAGAAGGATTCAATGAGGACTTGAAAATATGAGGTAATAATAGTCATATATTAATAGTAATTGATGATGTAAAATATTTTATGAAACACAAAGTAAATGAAAGATTGTATACAACACAATGTACATGAATGAAATAAAATGCACACAGATGATTGTATGCAAACCAGTAAAAATATTGGAAGAAATCTAAGGAGCAGAAATTGACAGACTATTAACTGAAATGTTTCTACAAAGTCCTGGATGTGGTCACTATCTTTCGCAAAATGTTTGTAGACAGCTCTATAGCCCACTGACCAGAAGAGATCTGTATTTGTTCACATTCTAGAAAAGGTGATCCACAGACTCTGAAGAATATTGAACGGTATTATTAATATCACATGGAAGTAAAATCTTGCTGAAAATTATTTAAAAGTCTCTAGAAATATACATCGACAAGAACTGCCAGTAATTAAAGCTGGATTCAGAAAAGGCCATAGCATCAGGATCTGAGGAAGATTCATCAAGAACATGGGTTATGCACATGATACGACCTTGCTGGATGAAAGTGAGGAGTACTCTAAGTACTTGATGTAGAAGATCAAACAGTACAGCCTCCCATATAGATTACATCTCAACAATAAGAAAACAGAATTTCTCACTACTTGACCAATAACAACATAATGATAGATAAAGATTGAACTGCCAATCAGTTCATCTTACTTGGATCCACAATTAATATCTTTGCTACTAGCTGTAAGGAGATCAGGAGACATGTTGCACTGGGAAAGTCAGCAGTCAAGGACCTTTCTAAATTACTAAGAAGCAATGGTAGTAGTTTGAAGACTAAGGTGTGCCTAATTAAGCCCAAGGCCTTTACAATCACTTGCTATACATCTGAGAGCTGGAGAGTGACTAAGGATAATAAATGAAGAAACGATGCTTTGAGCTATGGTGTTTGAAAAAGTATTGAGTATTTCATGGACTTCCAGAAGAACAAACAAATATGTCTTAGAGAAGGAGCAGCCAAAATGCTCCTTGGAGACAAAGATGACAAAGCTTTGTCTCACATTCTTTAGGCACGTTGCTAGGAGAGGCTATATTTTGGAGAGGGACACCACGCTTGGAAAAGTGGGGAGTTGAAAGGGAGGAAGACCTTCAAAGAGATGGATTGACATAATGACTATAGCAGTGGGCTTAAGTATATTGGAAATGATGAACATGGCACAGGATAAGGCAGGTTTCAGATATCTTGTTCATAGGATCACTCTGAATCATACTCAACTCAATGACACCTAACAACAATCTACATTACATACCTTCTAACATTATCTTTATAGTTAAGGAAATCTTTAACAGTAGATTTCAGTGACTGAATTTTGTTGTTAAAATGGCAACAGCATGAATTTAAATTTTGAAGTTTCTGGATGCAGTATGTGCGTTTAAGTTGTTGTCAATTGTTTTCTTCAGAAGTACATCACAATTATTGTATAAATATCTATAGAAGGAGAATTGATGCCTTTGAGCTGTGGTGCTGGAGAAGATTATTGAATGTACCATGGAAAACAAACAGGTTCATCCTGGAGAGGGTTAAACCGGGTGGCTCTTTGGAGGCAAGGATTCTGAGGCTTCATCTGACATACTTTGGAGAGGGACATTATGCTCAGTAGGGTGGAGGGACAGTGTATGAGGGGAAGGCCCTCTATGAGGTGAACTGATTCAGTGACTGTGGTAATTGGGATGGGTGTATTGGAGACAGTGCGATTGGCACAGGACAGAGCAGAGTTTAGGTCTGTTGTACATGGGGTCGCTATGAGTTACAAGCAACAGCACATAACAACAACAACAACAACATACCAGACAGAGAAGGGTAATGCTATAATACAAAAAACAAAAAACAACAACAACAAAAAAAACCCCAAAAAACACCAAAGAAGGTTAAACAGGAAAATGAAGGGATGTGGACATTCCTTACCTCTTTATCTTGTCAGTTTTATCTGC
This sequence comes from Elephantulus edwardii, assembly GCF_000299155.1. Lineage (NCBI taxonomy): Eukaryota > Metazoa > Chordata > Mammalia > Macroscelidea > Macroscelididae > Elephantulus > Elephantulus edwardii. Next base: position 8,129,283 of record NW_006399850.1, read on the forward strand.
CTGACAGGCAAAAGTCATTGTGAGTCTATTATCTCTTATCTACATCTTAGAGGGTACATGACTATTCAAAAAGGAAATTAAGGTCATCTTGTAAATGATTCAATTAAAGTACAGTGCTACATTTTTTTTCTTGGTATAGAAAGTTTTATTCTTTTTATAATGCTTAATAATGTGTTTAGCCTCATTCTTTAGTTAAAAGAACCAAAAAATTAGAATTAAACATGAGTATGTTTTTGAGATGTGCAAAATGAAAGAAAATGTGGATTACATTCTCCCAAGAGTCTGTGTCAGACACCTTTCTATTTCCAATCTATGTAAAAGGACTTAGATCATGAATAAATTATGAGTCTGTTAAATTAATCCTTTTGTGACCTGTGGGATGTATATTGCCTATTAACATTTTCACCCTCTCAAGTTTCTTGGGAAGCTGCTATTTCAGTTGTAGTACACGCTTGCACACTTCTGCCTGGAAGGTACCTGTTTAAACTGTGTAAATTTGGAGAAATAAATTTGTTCCTTCATGCCTACCTACAAAGTCTACTTGAGATATATCAGTTCCATGTGTTGTTAGTGTTGCTGGGTGCCATTGAGTCAAGAACACCTCATAGTGACCCTATGAACAACGGATATGAGTATGGCCATTCTTACCATTCCTAATGCACTTGAACCCATTGTTGCAGTCACCATGTCTATCCATCTCAATGGGGATATTCCTGTCTTTCACAGATCCTCCACCTTTCAAGTGGGATGTCCCTTTCAAAGGAATAGCTTTTCCTAGTAAAATGTCCATAGTATAAGAGATGAAGCTCTGCAATCTTTTCCTTCAAGATGCCTTCTGGTTGCATCTTTTCTAAAACATATCTGTTAATTTCTTTGGCCATCATTCGTTTATTCATTATTGTGACCCAACATCACAACTCAAAGGCATCAATTCTTCTTCTGTCATCATCATTCATTGTCCAGTTCTTAAAGGCATAGCAAGTAATTGAAAAGACCATTGTGTGAATCAGGTGCACCTTTGTCTTCATACTGACATCATTATTCTTCAGTATTTTGAAGAGGTTCTGACAGTAGCTTTGGCTAAAGTCTTATGTCTCCTTATCTCCTGACAACAGGTACCATATGTTTTAATTGTGGATCCTAGTAAGCTGAAATCATCGGTTTCAATCCTTTCTCCTTCTATTATGATGTTGTCCACTGGCCCAGTGGTAAGGACCTTTGTTTTCTTTATGATGAGATGTAATCCATATTGAAGGTTGTAGTCTTTGTTCTTCTGCAGCAAGCACAGAACAGCAAGTCCTCCTCATTTCCAGCAAGCAAGGTTGTGTCATCTGCATGACATAGCTTGTTGATGAATCCTTCTCCAATTCTGATGACATATTCTTCATCCAGTCTGTCTTCATTGATTATTTGCTCAACATACAGATAATTGGGTCAAAATCCCTATTACCTCACAGAAAGTTTTTCTTCAATCGCAATGTGTCTTTTGTTGCAAAAAACACAGAATATCAGTACAAAATTCAAAGCAAAACATAATTTTATTAGGAAAGGATTAATGACGCATATAAATGGTGAAAGCAGTAGGTGTTCAGAAATAGAAAGTGACAAACGTGCGTGATTTAGATCTGGTAGCATAGTGGTTAAAGCAGACAGCTTCTAACCAAAATATTGGTGGTTTGATGCCATTGCCTTGGAAAACAGGGGTAGCAGAGTTAGCCACTGTAAATATGTATGAGCCTGGATGCCATATGGAACAATTCTACCCCATTATATAATCTAGACATGAGTTGGGATTAACAGAATCACAGTGGGTTTCAGTAGATATAAATTCACAAGAACATGCTTAGATGTTCACTATATTCTAAATATAAATGGAAAAGAGAAATATTGAGATAGTAAAGGATTTCATTTATTGGATCCACAATCAATACTAATAGAAGCAATAGTCCAGAAATTAAACAATGTTTTTGAGTAATAAAATTTGCTACAAAAGACCTCTTTATGGTATTATAAACTGAAAATGTTATTTTAAGACTGATGCATAGCTGACCAAAGTTAAAATACTTTTTAATTGCCTCAAATGCTTTGGTAAGATGGACAAATGAATACACTCACTCACTCACTCATTGCTATAGAAGCTGAATCAACTCATTGTAGACTCTCCAGTGATTTTCCCAGGGCTTAAAATCACTCTAGACAAGATTGGCCACCTTTATATCACAGAGCTGCTGGTGGATTTCAACTGCCAAAGAGGTACTACCTTTGGATTAGAAGCACAATTTCCTCTCGATTTCTCCATCAGAATCTCCCTAACAAATCGATAAGGAAGAGCAAATGAGAATTGATACTTTTGAATTTTAGAATATTGAATAATGAAGAATACTGAATATACCATAGACTGTCAAAAGAATGAATACTTAAGTTGGAAAAGGACAACTAGAATGCTGCTAAGTAGCAAAAACAGTATGACTGATTCACAGAAGAGACCAGTCTCTGGAGGTGAAAATGCTTTCTGGAGGGACCAGACTCTGAATATGAACATTGTGCTTGGTGAAGTCAATGCTTGGTGATAAACACCTTCAATGATAGTTGTATTGGACAGACATTGGTTGCAACAATGGGTCTGAGCATAGCCATGACTGAGAAGATGCTTTAGAACTGGCCAGGTGTTTTTTTTTTGGTTTTTTATTATTATTAAATTTTATTAGATTTAATGAGCATTTACAGAGATTTTGGGTTTTCATTCATTCATTGTTGCACTGTTTTCTCCACCCTCATCCCCAGTTCGTTCTTCTTCCCCCCCCCCCATGTCTGTTTTAATTGTCCAATTGCCACAGTGTTTGTCAAAGCCAATTCTGATTAATCTCCTTTGTCAATGTGTCCTTTGCCATTCCCTATCACTCCTCCCTGAGAGAGACTTCACCCTGATTCATAAGGAAAAGGGGATGGCGTATTCTCTTAGCTACTTCCTGCTGAAAAGGGACACTGTGGGTTTCAGGGTGAATGTCTTCTCTCACTACTCTAAAGGGCCCCCTTGGCAGTAGGAAACACATAGACTATTATGGAGATTGATTTTGGAATTTAGATGCACGGTTATCAATTGTGCTTAGCCATAATGTTCATATCCTTGAAGATGTATCATGGAAGTGTTGCAGCCTAGAAGATACAAATTTAACTAACAAGTTAAAAGTGCATGAGTCAAAAATTGAAAAGCAATAATATTCTGAGTAGAGGTTCTAACAGTGGCACAAATCAAGTTACAGAGGTAAGGTGGTTCCATTGCCATCCTTACTCTAACTTAATTCTTTTCTTTTTTTTTATTTACATTTGTTATTAATTTCAGTGAAAATTTACAGAGGCTTTGGATTTCCATTCATTCATTGTTGTATATTTGTCCCCTCCCAAGGCTCCCCCCACCAGACATTACCCTCTTGGAAAAGTAAAAGAAGAGATTCTTTCATTATTTTACAAACCCTCCCCCAGGTCCACTCCACCATGTAGCCATCACTCTAGACTCCTGTCATGACAGAAATACCTAATCACATATCTCTTTTAAACAGTTTTGTCCCTTCTCTGTTTCAGAGCAGCATACATTATTGAACCCATCTTACTCAGTCTCTCCCCAACCCCAAGGATAGTCCCATTCTACAGCAGTGGCACCATGCAATATTTGTCCCTTTGTGACTGGGACATTTCACTCAGCATAATGTTCTCCAGAGTACAACCATTTTGAGTAATATTGCATGAGTTCCTTTCTGTAATATATTCGCACAATGGAATACTATGCTGCATTAAAGAACTGGGCAGTTTTGATGAGCAAAGTAGTGTTATCTGCATAGCACAAGTTGTTGATGAGTCTTCCTCCAATCCTGATGCTGTATTTTTCTTCATAAAGTCCAGACTCAAATGCTTTGTTCATCATATAAACTGAAAAAGGGGAGAAAGTATACATCCCTGACACACTCTTTTCTTGATTTTAAACCATGCAGTATTACCTTGCTTTGTTCATACAACTGCTTCCTAGTCTTAATACAGGTTTCATATGAGCATAATTAAGTGTTCTGGGATTCTCACTCTTCTCAGTGTTAGCTATAGTTTGTTATGATCCACAGAGTCAAATGCTTTGCATAGTCAACAAAATACAAAATACAGACAGACTTAAGATCTTCTCTGATTTTGGCTAAAATCAATCTCACATTTGCATTGATAGCCAGCAAGAGGTGATATCACCTTTTCTAAATCCAACTTGGAATTCTGGCAGATCGCTGTCAATGTAGTGTTCTAGGTGTTCATGGATAGGAAGACTTAATATTGTGAAAATGACATTCCTCCCAAAAGCAATCTTTTAGGGCTGCTATGAACTGCCAAGAGAATAACAGGGTTATCTCTTTTTATTTTTCTCTACTAGTTTATTCACAAAACTCAAATACAAATTCAAACACATTATTTCCATTTACCTTACCCTCCCTCCCATGAAGTTGTACAACCCAATGATTAATTCCCTAATTCCCTTTTCCCCTGCACATCCACATCCCTCTGCCTCCAACCTCTCCCAACCCTCCTGTATCCTTATACTCCTTCTACAATAATGATTTTATACAATATTTAATCTTTGAAGAAGGTGAAACCAGATTGGTTTTTGAACACAAGAATTTTTAATCTCCATCTCACACACTTTGGGCATGTTGCCAGGAAGGACCTATCATTGGAGAAGGACATCGTTCTTGGAAGGGTAGAAGAAGGTCATCTGAAGAGATGAAGACCCTAGATGAGATAGATCGACACAGTTACAATAGCAATAGGGTCAGGGATGTCAGAGATGGTGAAGTTGGCTCAGGATAGAGCAAGGTTCAGAACCATTGTTTATAAAATTCTTTTGACTTGACAGCACATTGCAACAATAATGATGGCAACATGGTTATGAATTACACTAAAATTTAAAATAATTGTGACTTTAAAATGAGCATTGCTTAACTGTATTTTAGAAAACAGTGTTCTAGCAACTACAAATAATTGTAAACTATCAAGGGAATTTTAAAACGTAAAATAATTTCCTTGCCGTGAGATTTACAGCATCTTCTGAAAAGTCAGCTATGAGCTGTTTCTGACTCAGTGGCACAACAACTCTCTAGTAAGATGTAATTTAGACATTTTGATAATTTGTTACTGCTGAAGGACCAAGTGCAATGTGGGGAGGGCCAAGCCTGACCTCCACTTACTTCACTAAGGAGAACTAGTTCCGTCAATAACGTCCAGTATAGAAAACCGATCCTGTAATAAGACGGTCCTCCACACTGCTGTACTTACTTTTAACAGAGTGAGATACTCACTGCAAAAGTTGTGGAGTTTATTAAGAAGGTAGGTTGGAGAGTTGGCAGGTGAAGGCAAAGGATTTCAACAGTGATTGACCAGGTTTAGTGCAGTAATGCAAATAAACCTCTGCTTTCCACAGTGGCCCAGCAATTCTCTTCTTAAAGTAGTCTAAAGTTAGCCCTTCTACCTCCATCTCCAGGGCTTTGTCAGGCTATGTCTTGCAACAGCCTTTCTACAATCTGGCGAACTCTCTTTTATTGGCCCCACAGCTGTTAATAATGTAGAAGACACTGATCAAGATAAATCAGATGAATCATGTGTTTATGGTTGAGGCAGCTAGAGACTCTCCCCCCAGACAAGGCTAAGGCAAGGATACAAAAGCTGTAAGTTCTAACACCAGTTAGAATATATTTTGCCTGAATATATTTTAGGGTGACAGTAAAATTTAATAGCAATTAAACAAATGTAATTATATAAATTGCATAAATATATACATAAATTATATAAATATTTTTCGTTGAAGAATCGTTTTGTCACCAGGATTCAGTTATCAACAGTGATTCTAATTTATTCTCGACTAGTCTGAGTAGCCTTAGGGAGCTTCGGTGGTCTAATGGTAAACTGTGCTTTCATCCCAAAGACAATTGGTTTGAATCCACTCAGCTGAGAAGAATGGACAATTGTCTCCCCTGTGATTTACTGCCTCTGACACAATGACACATAATAGCAACAAAGTTTGAGTGGCCTAGTGGTAAGATGCTGTGCTCCAGTCCCCAAAACATGTGGTTCTAATCCACCAGCTTCTCTGTGAGAGAATGATGACCAATCTCCTTTCATGTGGCTAATTTAACCTCTGAAAACTCAGTCGAGGGTCAGCTCTGAGTAGATTCTGACTTGGCAGTACACAATAACAGTGTGAGTAATTGTTTTATTTTTTATTTGAATCTTAAATTCTAAAAAGACTCCTTTTATGGTTTTCTAAAAAATATCTTCTGAGTGTAAGAATTCATATAGATGAAAATATTATTTTATCTTCAAAATTTATAGAAGGATTAACCAAGCAATAAATTCTAGTTCACATATGGTTTCCCCTCAGTAATAATATTGATGGAAAAAAGAGATTAATAATAATTTGAAACATATTTTTCTTTACATTTACTTACTGAAAATAGCAATTTTTACAATTACTGGAATAAAAATTTACAGCATTTTATCCAAGTGCAGTACTCTTATCACTAGTTCTGCTTCGTCTAAGTACAATCTTTTCCTCAAATACTTTTTCTGAGAATTTTTGTTAGACTCTGTCCTCACTTTGCTGTTTCCTCCTGCTGAAACTACTCTTAGGCACAAGTTGGACTCAATAACTTGTATTAGGTTACATGATCCATAAAATAACCCTTCGTTTTCCTTTATATCATTTATTTATATATTTATGTTCTATGTAGACATTTTTATATTTGCTCTTCTATTACCAAGTTCAAAATTGACTTGACAGCAATGTGGTTTTATTGTTTTTGGTTTTTTTAACATCAACTTGGTTCTAGTCTGTGTTGATTTCATTATTTTTTGTCAGCAATTATATATTATTTTCTAATAATGTTCCGACCTCTAATTTCTAGTTTTTCTATATTGTTGCTGTGTACCATAGGGTCAGAACGAACCTATAGCTGACCCCCCTGTGGGTTTCCAGAGGCAGTTAATCACATGGGAGGAGATTGCCCATCTTTCTCCCGCAGAGCAGCTGGTGGCCTCAAACCTCCTGTCTTTGGAATAGCAGTGCAACTTCTTGCCAATCAGCCACCAGAGCTCTCCTAAGTAGACAATGCTTGTTTTAAGACTGTATTATTCTCGTAAATAGCTCAATGACTAATTAGAATGAATTAAAATACATTTTCTCTTTCTTATCTCTAGGAATTAGTTCTGCTTTTTAATTTTTATTTCTTTTTCTCTGTCTTCCTTTCTTTCATTTAAGAATAATAATTCTAGAACCATACAGATTAAAAGAGGTATCTGGTTGTGATTTCTTTAGAAAAGATTAGTATTAATTTCTCAGTAGGCTTCTGCTGTGATAGGATTGCTTCCTGTAGTTCTGTGTAAATTAACAGAAAATACTAAGCAATTAGACTTTTGTTTCAACTAATGGGGAAGTTCTACTCTGTACACACGGGGTGGCCAAGAGTTAGAATGAACTCAAACGTAGTCATCACCACATCAACAATACATGTCAACACAAAGAACACTTCTACTTTAGTTGTAGACATTGCCATGGCTGCTTTGTTTTTTCTATGATGTCCTATTTACTTTTATGTTTTTACCTGAATAACAATAATAGGAACTCTATAATACTAGATTTTATATATTTTAAACAGTTTATTAAACTTTATTTATCTAGTTAGTTCTATTCTATGATAAAAAATATTTAAACTGGTTTATGAACATATGAGAACACAAAATTATTATAATACTCACTTTTAAAAGAGAGTATATAGCTCATAAAATAACTTAAAATGAAAATAATACATCCTGGGGTCTTACTCGGGCATAAACAAATTTTTCCTTACTAATTAATTCAGTTTATCATATTCTGGATAAAGACAATCGAATGGTCATTTGTTTAAAATGCAATGAAAATATAAACAAATCTGATAATATAGAATAACTTTGTAACTTAATAAACATTTCATAAGTAAATATAAGAAGCATATTGATGAGTATAAATTAAGAGGTTTTGAAGGAAAATAATTTTTTAATAAACTACTGGATATAAGAATTTTACAGCAGCTTTGTTGAAAAGAAATCGGCATATGAAGATTGTAATAAGTCACATACTATTTTGAAAACAGAAAGCAGAATAAACGTCATAAACATCACCTTATAAGGTTTCAATACCATGTTATTTTTCATGTTGATATAAGGAAATAGGAATAATTTTAAAATATCAAATCAAAATTATCTGAGTAAATAGTCTGCATATAGTGTTGTTTCATTGTTGTTATTGTCAGATACCATCAAGTCACCTGAAACTCATAGAGACCCTATGTACAACAGCTCTAAAGCCTGCCCTGTCCTGAACCAGTCTCACTCATTCTGACCACCTACCCTTATTGCCCCACTTACTGTATCTATCCATCTCATATCGATCTTCCTGTCCTGCAATATCCCTCTGCCCTTCCTTCTCCAAGGACCAGTCCCTCCTAGTTATGTGCCCCACGTATGTGAGCTTCAAAATCCTTGCCTCCAAGGAGAAACTTGGTTTCATCAAATTGACTACAACTCATACAGTGTCTTTGTACAAAAAGAATGGCTGACACTGAGATATTTCAGGAAGTAGCATATGATAAAAGATCAAAGGTAATAAAAAAAACAAATTCAAGCTTCCAGAAAGCATTAGCAAAAGATAAGGCCCCTCAAAACAAGGTATTGATGGGATAATAATTGACATATTTTGTAATGCAACTCTGGATTTGCTCATCAGTCTGTGTCATGAAGTTTGGAAAATATCCATCTGGCCAATTAATTAAAAGAGATCTATCTATGCTACCATTAGAAAAAAGGTGATCCAAGAGAATGTGCCTTTGGTATGGTGGTTCTGTTTATATTGTTTATTTTCCTTTGATGTTTCATGCATCATTCAAGATTTTGCAAATGGAAACTTTTGTAATTGCAACTCAAGGCTTGAATTTTGTTCTTTACTTTTTTCAGCTTGAGAAATGCTCTTGAACCTGTTCTTCCATTTTGGTTTTCTAATTTTAGCTCTTTGCATTCCTTATAATAATTAGTTTTGTGTTCTTGAGTTCTTCTGTTCAGTTCTCTTAGCTCAGCATTCTTTTAATTTATTCTCTTCTGGCATCTGTTTTGGTCTTTTCTTTCTTCTCTGTCTTTGTAATGATCCTTTTGCTTTCTTAATGGATGAGTCTTTGATGCCATTCAATTTGTCTGGTTGTCAGTCATTAGTGTTTAATGTCAAATTTATTCTTGAAATGATTGTTATATTCCATTTGGATACAGTTAGGATATATTTTGGTTTTAATGAATTTGTTTCCATTTTCTTCAAATTTAATTTGAACTTGAACATGAGTAGTTGATCATCACTGTGCTGACTGTGAAATATACAATGTTAGGATTATAATATTATTTCAAAGTAACATTGTTGTTACTGTTGTTGTTGTTGTTGTTATTAGGTGCTGGTGAGTTATAGTGACCCTATGAACAGATGATCTGAATCGTATTCTATGCTGCACCATCCTCACGTTTCCTGACACACAAGAGCCCATTGCGGGAGTCACCACATCAATCCACCCATGTGAGTCTTTCTCTCCTTTGCTGACCTTCCACCCTTCCCAGCATCATGTCTCTTTCCAAGGAGTAGCACCTCCTAGTAATATGTCCAAAGTATCTGGGGCATAACCTCAACATTCTTGCCTCCAAACAATAATGGTTGTCACAGGAAATATAAGTAAAGTTAGGAAAAAGTTTTAAGGTTTTCCTTGAAAGCAGGAAGCATGCAATACTTTTTACAAAAAACACATATCTGCGTAGAAAAAGATTTAACTTTAATAATATTCCTCTAATACTCTATATATTCATAATCAAAATATTAGCCAATATTTAATATAAATGAATAATTAATGCAGAGCATTTTCCTGGTTAATTACTTACATATAATAATGTCTCTTTAAACTTTATTAATATGATTAACATAATAACTATTTCTTGTGCCTGTTTTTACTTCTATTTCAGCATTTCCCTAAGCTAAAAATTAGAGAGCAATGCAACAATCTACAGTATCTTCATATTTACTAATACAGACAATTGAGGCTTCAGACTTGAAGTCACTCAGTATTTTTAATTCAACTGCATTAAATCTACATGACACCTCTACCTATGACATAAATCAACAAACAAAACACAACTAACCTAAGAAATAATAATGAAATAAGAAGGAAACAAACATTATCCACATATACTCTTCAACTATTTATCCCTCACAATTCTCTATTGTGACTCGTACTTGTTTTACCAGATAACTGTTATACCTATACAAACAGAGGGGGAAGGACAAAGCAATATATAAATTCTACTTTTAATATTAAATTTGTGTCTGTTAGTCATTAGATTGTTTGTCTTCTCAGTCTTCTTTTTTAAGCAAAAATTTCCACATTTGAGCTCACGTACAATGAACGAAGTAAGTATGTTCTCTCAGGAAATTCATGCTATGCTTTGTCCTCTTTCTTTGATGTTCTCAAACTTACTAATAGCCTGTGACTCACATCCCTCAATCTGTTCTTCCTCTTGGTTGAGCAAAGAATATTTATCAGTCCTCAACCCTAAACTAGCTTCTGTTATAGGGCACGATGTTCCATGTTTTGCGGATTCAGGTTTTGGACTCTGTCAAATTGATCAAGGTATGTATGCACATAAGAAGACAGAATTAAGACGATACAGTAGTCTTGTCTTTCTCTACATGTCTGACAATATGCTAGGAGACCAGATATTGAAAAATTCCGTTATTAAAAGTTCAATCTTTTTTGCCAAGACAGGAACAGGCTTGAGAAGTTTTAGTTGTTAGGTGCCATCAAGTTGATTTCGACTCATAGTTAATCTGTGTACAATTGATCAAAACTTTGCTCTCTGTCTGCACCAGTCTCCTGATCTCTGCCACTCTCCTGTCTTTTTCTGTACTCATTATATAAATCCACCTCATAATAAAATATAAATAAATGCTTCAACTCTTAATATCTTAGGGTATTTTTAACAAAACACTATAATTTTAAAGAACTTTCCACATCATATATAATTAAAAGTAACTACTGAGGGTTTTTTTCTTTATTAAGACACATTTACCTAACACAAACTTTATCCAGGCTGAACCAAACTTATTGCCATTGAGACAATTCTTAATCATAGGAACCCTAAAGGACAGATTAGAACTGTCCAATGAATTTTCAAGGCTATAAATTTTTACAGAAGCTGATTGGCTCGTTTTCCCACCAGAGAGCAGCTGGTACACCTTTCAGTTAACAATTCACAGCCTAAACTACAATACCACTAGACTCCCTTCAATCAGGACTTGAATAGTCAAATTAGTCAATGTGTAGGATAATATGAGTAATTTTGCAAATTTACCAAAAAAAATGATTTGGCTATGGATCAATTTTGTACTGGTTTACAGGTGATTGCATCAGTATATTTTGAGATACTAGATAGTATTCAGATTTGTAATCCTAGCTGTAAGCCTTTAGTATCACAGTTACTTATCATTGTTGTTGGTAGGTGCTGTTGAACTGAGGATGACTCATAGCCACCTATGAGCAACAGATTTGAATCCTGTTCTATCCTATCTTTATACAGGACTCTGAAATCTTCTTTTAAATTATTACCTTATTTTAAATTATTATGTACTCCAAATTATAGAACCAGTTCACTAAGTTGTTTGGAGAACCAACAAATAAAACATTTGGACTTAGTACTTTATAAGATTTTTGTCTTCCACTAACATTCTCAATTTTTAGTTCATTGTTCCTCAGGTAGTTTCAGTTCTATCACAGTGATTGATATAAGCTATTAATTAATACTATTGTTTGAATGTGTAGAAAAGGAAATATATTATTTATGTGTGGTTACTTATTCATTTTATGAATCATAAATTTGGTTTGATATGTAATTAACGAACTGTAATTTTGTTTAAATGGTAATGTAATGTCTACTTACCATTTATAATGATATTAGTTTTGCATTTTAAAAGCTAATGAAAGAAACTGTTAAAATGAAAATTAAGCAATTACTGGTATTGCCAAAATGACATCCTAGAAATTGCAAACAATTGCAACTAGTTCCTTCTCCTCCAAAAAAATATATATATTTGTACTATATATAATAATTTTTAAAATGTGATTTTTAAAAATTCACCTAAAGCCATTAAAATCTATGCAAGTAATAAATGCAAAATCACAAAACTTCATTTTCTACCAATAATTAGAAAATACTGAAGTAAATCAATACAAATAGTGATAAGTAGCTACACAGCAATTAATAATGCATGAGGCTTAAATCCACCAGGGGCTCCAAGGAATAAACATGGAAAAATCTCCTCCTGTTTGATTAATTGCTTCTGAAAACCTGTAGGAGAGTCAGATATGAATCGGTTCATACTTGACAGAACACAACAATAACATCATAGGCTCTTTGTGAAAGTAAGAGAATATCAATATTGTAAAAGGGTGGCATTGTTGAAATATGTTCAATAATAACTCATGCACCTTCTAACAATGAGCACACACACGCATATATATGTATACATATATATATGAATATATAAGAAGAATGAAGATAGATAAATATCTAAAAATTATATATAAAATATACTTATAAATATAAACATATATAATTATGTATAACAATATATGAGCAAGAGCCTATGGTGATGAAGGAAGAAATTCAAACTGCTTTGAAAGAATTGGCCAAAAATCAGGCCCCATGAATTTATGGCATACCAATTGACTTATTTCAACTAAAAGTTGCTGCTCTAGATGTGCTCACCATGTTGGAACAAGAAATCTGGAGAACAGGCACTTGGAAAACTGACTGGAAGATATCACATGCAAGCAAGATTCTGTTGAAGATTATCCAAAAATAACTGGAACAGCATATCAACAGAGAACTGCCAAAAGTGCAGGCTAGGTTTAGAAGGGGTCGTGGTATTAGGGATATTATAGCTAATGTTAGATGGATCTTGGTTGAAAGCAGAGAGTAACAGAAGAATGTCTATCTGGTTTCACTGATTATGCAAAAGTGTTTGCCTGTGTGGATCACAACAAACTATGGCTATCTCTGAGAAGAATCGGAATCCCAGAACACTTGATCGTGCTAATGAGAAACCTATACTTGCACCAGGAGACAGTCGTTAGAGCAGAGCAATGAAACACACTGCATGGTTCAAAATTGGAAAGGGTGTACATCAGGGATATGTCGTATCTCCACACTCTTTCAATCTTTATGCAGAACAGATTATCTGGGAGTCTGGGCTGTATGAGGAGAAATTTGGCATCAGGATTGGAGGAAGATTCATCAACAATATACATTATGCAGATGACACAACCCTGCTTGCTAAAACAGAGAAGGACCTGAAGTGCTTCCTGTGGAAAGTCAGGGACTGCAGCTTTCAGTATTGAGATCCAGGCTCAATATCAAGAAAACAAAGATTCTTACCACTGGACCAAATGGCAACATTATGATGGATGGTAAAGAGAGTGAGATTGAGATTGTTCACAACTTTAGTTTGCTTGGCTCCGTAATCAACACTCTTGGCACCAGCAGCCAGGAAATTTAAAATTGTATTGTGTTGGGAAAGTCTGCAGTTAAAGACCTCTCTAAAATACTGAAGAGCAATGATGTCAGTCTGGAGACTAAGGTGCACCATGGTCTTTGAAATCACCTGCTAGGCATCAGATAGCTGGACAATGACTAGGGGTGATAGGAGAATTGATACCTTTGATCTGTGGTGTTGGAAAAAGTATTGACTATACCATGGATTGCTAAGAGAACAAACAGGTTTGTCTTAGAGAGGGTGAATCCAGGCTGCTCATTAGAAGAAAGGATTCTGCAGCTTCGTCTGACATATTTTGGACATGTTGCAAGGAGGGACCAGTCCTTGGAGAGGGATGTCATGCTTGGGATGGTGGAGGGACAGCACAGGAGAGGGAGACCCTCTATGAGGTGGATTAATTCAGTGAATGGGGTAATGTGAGTAGGTGTGTCTGAGACAGTGAGATTGGCACAGGATAGAGCCAGTTATAGTGCTGCTGTACATAGGCTAGCTATGAGTCGCAGGCAACTTGATGGCACACAACAACAACAGCAGCAACAATAAAAAAGTAAAAACAATCTAGTTTAAAAATAGGTACAAGAACTCAGCAATCAGTTCATGACAGCAGGTATCAATAACCAATAAACTAGGTCAATTAATTAGTCACCAGGAAAATGCAACCTAAAACTACACAGAAATCTGCACTCATACAATAACACAATTGCTAAATCTAAACACAAAATAGTAAAGACAAGAAAATTAGAAAAGACCATGATAAATATTTGTAAGAATGTGAAGCAGTGAGAAATCTCGCATGCAATTTGAAGTAAAAGATCTCCTGAATTGTGATAACAAAGTCTGGTTCAACTTGGAAAAATTCAAACTGTGCATGGTCATATCATGTAATCAAATTCATTTTACTTTTAGTTATTCATAAATAGTAAAGTTATGTATACAAATGTTATTTGTTAAAATGCAAAAATACTTTCTCAGTTGTATTTTAATAGTTGTACACTGAAAAGTCTCTATATTTTTGTGTATAAAATTATTAACTTGTGACACCCAGTTAAGACTTGAACAATGCAGGTATTGAAGGTGCCAACTCCCCCAACCCCTTGCAAAGCAAAAAATCCACACATAACTTTCAACTCTCTTCAAATTTAACTACTAAAAATAATTTGTTGACTAGAAACCTTACTCATATCATAGTCAATTATCAAGCCTTTTGTGTGTTGTATATATTGTAAACCGCATTCAGATGAAAATTGCAATTCAATATAAAATAAAAAATATTTTATTAAAAGGACACGTTTGTTAATCCTGCTTACCCAGATTTGCTTCACTAATTTCCTTTTTCTTTTTAGTGGCCCTCGAGCTACATTCATTTATCTTGAATTGGAGCTGCAGATCACCTTCTACAATACCTATCAAACAATTCAACTTTTTCTTGTAATTACTTTTCTCTGATTCTTGTAGGAATACTTCTGACCACTATCATGCACAATATACTAAAAAGGCAGATTGTTCATGTGAAGATGATGCTTATGAACACAGCTTAACTAAATCCACATATAAGTGCATCCACATAGTTGAAACCACTGTTCTTTAAAAGTAAAATGTATGGGGGGATTGTGTACCAGGGAAGGAGTGTTTCTTTTACTTTTGAAAGAGAGGCGTGAACTGGGGGGTTGGGGGGGGAGGGTTGGAAGGGGAGAGAAGTACAGCAATGAATGAATAGAAATCCAAAATCTCTGTAAATGCTCATTAAAATTATTTTTAAAAAATTTTAAGTAAAAAAAAGTAAAATGTATACATAAAATCAATACCCTACTCTTATGAAAATGAACTTTACTAATGAATTTAATGCTGAGGAAAAGAGTTAAACAAGATAGTATGTTTATATAATCCCACATATATAAAGACCAAATCCAGGCAGAATTTCCATTTTAACATTGTTGTTGTGTGCCATCAAGTTCCTTGCAACTCATAGCGACCCTATGTAAAATAGTTCTGAAGCCAGCCCTGTTCAGAGCCAGTCTCACGAAATCTGATACACCTACCCCCGTTGCCTTTGTTACGGTATAAATCCATCTCATGCAGGGTCTTCCTCTCCTGCGCTGTTTGTTCCTCCACCCTTCCAAGGATGAGGTCTTTATCCAAGGATCAGTTCCTCCTGACTTCATAACCAAGGGTATGTGAGATGGAGCTTCAAAATCCTAGCATCCAAGAAGAAACTTGATTTCTCTCTCTTCAAGACAGACCTATTTGTTGGCAGTCCATGGTATGTTTAAGACTCTTCTCCAGTATAACAACTCGAAGGAATCAATTCTTCTTCTATCATCCTTAGTCATTATCCAGATCTTTGATGCATAGCAAAGTAATTGCAAAGATCATGGACTAGATCAGGTACACCTTAGTCTCTAGACTGACATCATTACTTCTCAGAGTTCTGGAAAGGTTGCTGACAGCAGATTTACCTAATGCAATTTGCCTTTTTATTTCCTGACTGCTAGTGCTAAAAATG
This sequence comes from Elephantulus edwardii, assembly GCF_000299155.1. Taxonomy (NCBI): domain Eukaryota; kingdom Metazoa; phylum Chordata; class Mammalia; order Macroscelidea; family Macroscelididae; genus Elephantulus; species Elephantulus edwardii. The sequence continues at coordinate 8,145,425 of NW_006399850.1, forward strand.
TTGCTTGTGGGGCCAAGCAAGATGTAATGGTGTCATTACATATATATGCCATTACATATAATGTAAAAGGTGGCACTCTCTCCTCCATCCATCATGGTGCTACCAATTGGCCCAGTAGTGAAAATCTTTGTTTTCTTGATGTTGAGCTTCAATCCATATTGAAAACTACAGTCTTTGACCTTCTGCAAAAAGTGCTTCAAGTCCTCCTCAGTTTCACCAAGCAAGGTTGTGTCATCTGCATAACTTAGATGGTTGATGAGTCTTCCTCCAATTCTTGTACCACATTCCTCCACATAAAGCCCAGCATTTTGAATTATCTGTTCTGCATATAGATTGGAAAAGTATGGAGAAAGGGTGCATCCTTGTATATTCCTTTCCTGATTTTGAATCATGCAGTATTTCCTTGCTCTGTTCTGAGGACTGCTTCCTTGTCCAAGTATGGTGGTGGTGGTGGTGGTGGTGTTATATGACATCGAGACCCTTGTGACTCATAGTGACCCTATGTACAACAGCCCTGAAACCCACTCTATCCTGTGCAACTTTACTGTCTCTGAAACACATTACTCCAGTCACTGTATCAATCCATCTCATCGATGGTCTCCCTCCCTTTCTCTGTGCCTCTAAACTTTCAAGCATGATGTCCCTCTCCAAGGACCAGTCCTTCCTTGCAACATTCCCAAAGTATGTCAGACGAAGCCGCAGAGTCCTTGCCTCCAAGTAGCTGGCTGACTTTATCCTCTCCAATATGAATCTGTTTGTTCTTCTGGTAGTCCAGCACCACAGTTCAAAGGCATCAGTTCCCTTTCTATCATCACTAGTCATTGTCCAGCTCTTTGATGCATAGCAGGCAATTGCAAAGACTATGGCCTGAATCAGGTACACCTTAATCTCCAGATTGACATTGTTGCTCTTCAGTACTCTGTAAAGGTCACTGACAGCTGACTTTCTCAATGTAATTCATCTCTTGATTTCTTGGCTGCTGGTACCAAGACTGTTGATTGTGGAGCCAAGCAAACTAAAGCTGTGAACAATCTCAATCTCTTCACCATCCATCGTGATGTTGCCAATCAGTCCATTGATGAGAATCTTTGTTTTATTGCTGTAGAATTTCAATCCATATTGAATGCTGAAGTCCTTGATCTTCTACTGCAAGCACTTCAGGTCATCCTTGGTCCAAGTATACATTTCACATAAGCACAATCAAATGTTCTGAGATTCCCATTTTCCTCAAGTTTAGCCACAAGTTGTTGTGATCCACACATTCAAATGCCTTTTCATAGTCAATGAAATGCAGACACACATTCCTCTGGTACTCTTTATTTTCTGCAAGATCCATCTGACATTGGTAATATTATTTCTAGTGCTGTGACCTTTTTTAAACCTAGTTGTATTTCTGATAGATCTCTATAAATATATTATTCCAGTCATTTCTGGAGAATCTTCAGCAGGACTTTGCTTGTGTGTGATATGAGTGATACTGTACTATAATTTCCACATTCTATTGGATCACTTTTTTTTTGAATGGAAATAAACATGGCTGTCTTCCAGTCAGTTGCCAGGGTAGTTGTCATCTAGATTTCTTGGCATAATTTGGTAGGCACGTCCAAGGCAGTGCCTGTTTGTTGAAATATGTCATTTGGTATTCCAACTGTAATAGCTTCAATGGATAAGTAGAAAATGACAGTTTGACAGAAGAGTTATTTTGGGGATGCTTATTTTATTTCTTGTGCTGAGTAGTAATATAATAGTTAATAATCAATTCAGCTATAGTTATAGGAGTTTTTCATTTCTATCCATGAAAGTTGGGTGGCCTAGTCTATAGGGAATTAAACTGCTACTCAAAGGCAGCATCTCTTTGGAAGTTTGAATCCATCAGTCACTCTGTGGGAGAAAGATGAGTAATCTTCTCCTATGTGATTACAGCCTTGGAAGACTGTTGGATGCTCAGCTATGAGTCCGTTTTGATGCGATGGCAGTTAGTTGAGTTATAAGAAAAATTGTGAAGAATTCTAATTCTAATTCTATTTCTCACAATTTCTCATAATTCATACAATTGAACATCTTTGCATAGTTAATAAAACACAGATAAACAGCTTTCCAGTAGTCGTTATTTCCAGTCAAGATCCATCTAGCATTAGCAATACCATCTCTCATATTATGTGCCCTCTAGAATGCAGCTTGAATTCAGGCAGTTCTCTGTTGATACTATTTTAACCATTTATAAATTATCTGCAGTAACACTTTAGGGTTTTTTATATTAAATAATTTCTAAATTCTGTTAAATCACCTTTATTTAGAATGAGTACAAATATGACTTTATTTCCATTGGTTAACAAGAAAATTATCTTCCATATTTCTTTATTCAGACAAATTATTATATCCACATGAACCAGTTTATTGAAATATCTCAATTGGTAATCTATCATTTCCTGAAGACTTGATTTTTGTAATGTCCTTGGTGAAATTTTGGTTTCTTCTTTTAGTATTCTTTTCTTGGATCATTTACTATCTCCTTAAATGTTTAAGTGCCAATCAGGTTTTTCTCATATAACTGTGTATTTTGTTCATTTTCTTTTGCTACTTTCTATGTTGTTCCATATTTTGCCCATAGAATTCTTTAGCAATATGAAGTTTCAAGTTATTTTTCACTTTTATTTTCTAACTTTTATCTTTACACATTTCATCATATTTGCTTTCTCTTTTCCTTCCACTCTTTTAAATCTTCTGTTCAATTGTCCTAGTTTGATTTTATCATAATACAATAGTGATATACCTACCATTCAACTTGTGAAAACTGGGTTTAAAAATTTTAATCAATTAATTAGATTGATAATAAATTTTAGTTTTATAGTACATTTAATGAAAATGATCTTCCTTTTTTGAGATATTTGTACTGACACTATCATGTTATGTGACAACATGTAGAAATCA
>NW_006399850.1:8148455-8152557 GCF_000299155.1 Elephantulus edwardii
ATTGTTAAATTCTAATCAATTATGATATCTGTGCATCTTCGCGTAATATATCCTCAAATTCAGAATAGGCTTCTTAACTTCTTAAGAGTGCAAGAAGAGGCACAGTGAAGGGTGAAAATAAAGTACAGATTGTACAAGAGAAAATACCCATCTAAATTGAAATCTAAGACACTTTCATTCTTTTGTATTCAATGTGCTTGTATACTTTGATATGTAATTTAAATATAAGTAAAAAATAAATCATTTTTACATGATTGCATATTTTTATTTAGTTATAAATGAGGAACCTTTTAAATATAAAATGTCAAGTTTATGCTAGTAGTTTAAAAGAGTATATCAGTGTAGAAGCAATTGAAAAGGATTTTAAAGGATTGAGAAATGGCTAGACTTGTGACAAGAAATAATTAAGGGTAAGGGTGAGAAAAGGGCACTTGAGGAAAAGCTGATTACTTGAGTTGAGGAAGAACTATTGGACACTATGGTCTATTCCAAAATAACAGCTGAACATGATATTTACCAATATTACAAAATAAAATTATAAAAGAAATAACTTTTAAAATTGGTCGGATTTCTTTGTAAAACTTAAGGAAGCAAGAATAAGGATCATTGACTTAATTTGTTAGTTACTAAAAGAATTCCACTGAAGGGTTTGGATTTTAGATAATCTGTTTAAGACTGTTAATCTACCAGTAACATTTAATATGGATTATAAAGGAGATATTAAAATAAATTGACCTTTAGGAGGGAATAACTAGATGAAAGTGAATAAGCAAATCACTTGAAAAGTGGAAAAGTTCAAAGATTACTATTCAATCCATCTGTCCTGTGTTTGACTATATATGGGAAAAAGGAGACAATGGGATGTATAATAACTTAAACATTTGTAAATTCTAGGTCTAAGTCCCTTATCTGTCGTATCGTTACCAAATATTTTTCCCAGTGTGTGGCTACCCTTTTTACCCTGTTGGGGAAGTTTTAAGATGTCCATAGGGATTTGATTCTTAGAAGGTCGCATTCCTCTATTTTATCCTCTGCTGGTTGTAATTTTTCAGGATGCTTGGAAGAATGTTTATGTTGTGGATTAGGATGTTTATAGTTCTTCCAAGCTTTTCTTTAATGACATTTATATTCCTTGGTTTTAGTCCTAGGTCCATGATTCGTTTTAATTTGGCTTTTGTGTATGGAGTGAGGTGTGGATCTTGCTTGAGTTTTCTACAGATAGTTTTCCAATTTTGCCAGTACCATTTGTTTAAAAGGCTGTAATTTCCACAATTAACTAATTTCATCTCTTTGTAAAAAATCAATTTACCATAGGTTGTTGTTATTATGTGCCATTGAGTCGTTTATGACTCATAGCGACCCTGTGTACAAGAGGTCTAAATGCTGCTCTATCCTGTGCCAACCTCGCAATCTCAAACGTACTTATTCCCACCACTCCAGTCACAGAATTGATCCATCTCATCGAAGGTCTTCCTCTCCTTCTCTGCCCCTCCACTCTGCCAAACATGATGTCCCTCTCCAAGCACCAGTCCCTCCTTGCAACATGCCCAAAGTATGTCAGACAAAGCTTCAGAATCCTTGACTCCAAGGAGCATTCCAGCTTCACCTTCACCAGGACAAACCTGTTTGTTCTCCTAGAAATCCATGGTATATTCAACACTCTTCTCCAGCACCACAGCTCAAAGGCATCAATTCTCTTTCTATCATCCTTATTCACTGTCCAACTATCTGATGCATAGCACGTAATTGCAAAGACTATAGCCCTGATCAGGTGCACCTTGGTCTCCAACCTGACATCGTTGCTCTTCAGTACTCTTGAGAGGTCCCTCACAGCCGACTTTCCCAATGCAATCCATCTCTTGATTTCCTGGCTGCTGTTCTGGATTCTCTATTTTATTCCATTGATCTGTGACATTGTACCAGTACCACACTGTCTTGACCACCACGGCAGTGTAGTATGGTTTGAAATCAGGGAGTGAGATGTGTCCACGTTGTTTCTTTGTAAGGAGTGCTTTGTTTATTCTTTCCATTCCAAATGAAATTGTAGATTATCTTTTCCATCTCATTGAAGAATGGAATCGGTATTTCTTTTGGGATTGCACTGAACATGAAATTACTTTTAGTGGTATTGTCATTTTCACAATATTGAGTCTTCCTATCCCTGAAAAATGGATATTCTTCCACTTCTCCAGATCTCTTTTTGTTTCTTGTGGTAATGTTTTGTAATTTTCTTTGAATAGATCCTTTCTGTTTCTGGTTAGATTTACTCCCAAGTATATCTAGAATTTATAAAATATTCAAGTACCACAACAAGATGAAGGTAAATAACCGAATTGAAAAATGGGCACAGGATATGAACAGACATTTTAACAAAGAAAACATTCAGATGGCCAACAAGCACATGAAGAAATTCCTAGCTCTAAGAGAGATGGAAATCAAAACAACTATGAGATATAATCTCACAACTATGAGGTATCATCTCACACCATTAAGAATAGCAAAATTAAACACAGCAAACAAAGAATGCTGGTGAGGTTGTGGAGAAACAGGAACCCTTATTCACGGTTAGGGAAGTGTAAAATGGTGCAACTACTATGGAAGGCTGTATGGCGCTTTCTCAAAAAGTTGCAAATAGAAATATAATTTGACCCAGCAATTCTACAACTGGTAATATACCCTAAAGAAACCATAACTTCCACTCAAGCAGATATATGCACACCCATGTTTGTTCACAATAGCAAAGACCTTGAAATAACTCAAGTGCCCATCAACAAATGAATGGATAGAGAAGTTCTGGTATAATCACACAATGGAATACAATACTGCATTGAAAAACAAAAAAACTCACGAAATATTATATAAAATGAATGGCCTTCTAGGACATTATGCTGAGTGAAATATCTCAGCCACAAATGGACAAATATTGCATAGCCTTACTGTTATAAAATGGACTCACATTGAGACTGGGGGGAGACTGAGAAAGAGGGAATAAATAATGCATACTGCATTGAAACAGGTGAGGGAGAGAGCAACATATAATTGGCTATTATTATAATGATAAGAGTTCAGAATGAAGGCTGCATAATGGAGTGGATTGGAGGGTGTGGGAATTGTATAACAATGAAAGAATTTTTCTTTTACTTTTCAAAGAGAAGAGCAATTGAGGGTGAGGGGTAGGGAGAAAAATACAACAAAGAATGAATGAAAATCCAAAGTCTCTGTACACATTCATTAAAATTAACAAAAAATAAAAATTTGGTGAGCATGTTACAGATATCAGTGGAAGGGTGTCATCAAAATAGTTATGATCCATAGTAACTCTATTAACAATATTTTTTAAGTATTATTCGCCATATTTTCACAATCTTTGCTATGTTTGAGCCTATAGTTGCAGCCATGGTCAATCTATCACATCGCTAAGCAAAATATTTTTCCAGGGATTAGTCCCTCCTCTTAGGGAGTTCTGGTGGCTTACTGGAAAGGAATTGCTCTGACAATGCAGAGGTAAGCAATTAAAATCCACTAACTGCCCCAGGGGAGAATGATGGATCTTCTGCCTTGCAATTTAGTGCCTCTTGAAAATCCACTGCAGGGTCACCTATGGATAGGTTCTGACTCAAACCTGATCTTGAGATACTTTTTAAAATAAATTAGATTAAATCAAAGATAATATTTTAGTTCTAGTGATTTTATATTCATTTTATTCAACTTCAGTTTGAACTTAGACATGAGAATTCCATGATCAGTTTCGGAGTCAGCACATGGTCTAGTTTTAACTGCTGATATTGAACTTCTCTAATGATCTTTTCCACATATGCAGTAACCCTGATTTGTATATAATCAATGAGGTCAGGTCCATACATGTGGTCACCTTTTGTATTTTTTAAAAAAGATATTTTCAGTGAATAAATTTTTGATTGTACAAAATGAAATCAACCAATCTCTAGCCTAACTTTGTCACCAAGTCTGTAATTTCCTACTGTCTTCTTCAAATTAATTACTGGTCATGGAAGGTTCTCGTTAGTATTTCCAGATAGTGTTATCAGTTGCTTATAACAAATGCATATATACCATAAGGTATATCAGAATGCCTTTTCCCCCC
>NW_006399850.1:8156282-8219960 GCF_000299155.1 Elephantulus edwardii
TTGATGCCTTTGAGCTGTGGTGCTGGAGAAGAGTATTGAATGTACCATGGACTGCCAAGAAAACAAACAGATTCTTCCTGGAGAGGGTTAAACCAGGCTGCTTCTTAGAGGCAAGGATTCTGAGGCTTTGTCTGACATACTTTGGACATGTAAGGAGGAAGAAGTCCTTGGAGAGGGACATCATGCTTGGGAGGGTGGAGGGACGGTGCAGAAGGGGAAGACCCTCTATGAGGTGAATTGATTCAGTGACTGGGGTAATCGGAATGGGTGTGTCAGAGGCAGTGAGATCGGCACAGGACAGAGCAGGGTTTAGGGCTGTTGTACATAGGGTCGTTACGAGTCGCAAGCTACTCGACGGCACATAACAATAACAACATAGTATTTAAGAGTGAAAGATTGATGATGTCATGATTAAGCTTTTAGCTGTCAACATAAAGTTTGGTGGCTCAACCCACTGACAACTCAGTGAGAGAAACATAGCTATTTTCTTCTGTAATTGTTCAAACAAACTGAAACTCATTGCTATTGAGTTTGAATCATCTCATAACTGTGTTTCATTTGGGTTTTCTGAGCTATAAATTATACAAGAGGATATTGCTCGTCTTTCTTCTGTGGAGCAGCTAGTGAATTTCAAACAGTCAGAAAGATGTCATTTTTGAATTAGCAGCACAACTCCCTATAATCTGCACCACAAGAGTTCCCTAGTTTGTAAAATTTACTGCCTTGGACTACCCCTTGTAGAAATTATCCTGTGCTTTATAGGATATTTAGAAATTCACATTCACCTCAAATTCAGTCAGCAAGGTTGTGTCATCCACGTTATGAAGGTTATTTATTAGTCTTCTTCCAATCCTATTGCTACATTCTTCTCCATACACTCCAGTTTCTAGAATAATTTGCCCAGAATACAGATTGAATAGGTATGGTAAAAAGATACAACACTGATACATACCTTTCTAATTTTAAATAATGCAGCTTTCTCTTGCCCTTTTAGGACACCCTTATTTTATGTGTCGTTTTCACACACAAGAACTTTTAAGTGTTCTGGGACTCCCATTCTTATGAATGTAAGCCATAATTTTCTATGATTCACACAGTCTAAAGTCTTTATTCAATAAAGCACAAATAAACATTCTTTTTTTATCCTTTGCTTTTCTGTCATAAACAATTGGATTCCTGGTACCATGGCCTCTTCTAAATCCAATGTGAACATCTGGCAGTTCCTTCAATGTTCTAGACATTTCTTAATGATCTTCAAAAGTAGTTTGCTTACTTGTACTACCAATTTTATCTGTTGGATCACATTTTTTAATATTTATCTTTTTTGTAGTAATTTTAGTGAAAGTTAACAAAGCAGATTGCTTTGTAATTCAATCATTCATAAACATTTTGTTCTATAACACTAATTTTAATACTCATAATGTGAATAGCATTTCCCACATTTCTTTCTGTAGTTCTCATTTCCATCAGTCCTTATATCCAACCTCTTCCTTCAGTCTGGCTATGATATCTGTCACCTCACTTATCACGTTGTTGTTGTTATGTGCTATCTAGTCACCTGTTACTCAAAGCAACCCTATGTGTACAATAGCTCTGAACCCTACTCTATCCTAAGCAACCTTATTGTCTTTGACATATCAATTCCCAATACCCCAGTCACTGAGTCAATCCATCTTATTGAGGGTCTTCCTCTTCTGCAATGTCCCTTCACCCTCCCAAGCATGATGTACCTTTCCAAGGACTGGCCCCTCCTTGCAACAGGTCCAAAATATGTCAGACAAAGCTTCAGAATCCATCTCCAAGGAGCAGCCTGGATTCTCCTAGCAGTCCATGGTATATCAATACTCTTTTTCAGCACCGCAACTCAAAGGCATTGATTCTTCTTCTATCATTCTAGTCATTGTTCAGCTCTCTGATGTGTAGCAAATAATTTCAAAGAACATGGCTTGTATAAGGCACACCTTAGTATCTCTACTGACATCATAGCACCTCAGTACTCTGGAGAGGTCCCTGACAGCAGACTTTCACAATGCAATTTTTCTTTTGATTTTCTGACTTCCATTACCAAATGTTGATTATGGAACCAAACAAACAGAAGCTGTTAACAATCTCAATCTTTTTACTGCTTATGATGATGGTGCCACTTGGCCCAGTGGTGAAAATCTTAATTTTCTTGATGTTGAGTTTCAATCCATATTGAAGGCTGCAGTCTTTGACCTTCTGCTGCAAATATCTCAGACCCTCTTCAGTTTCAGCAAATAAGGATATGTCATCTACATAACACGAGTAGTTGATGAATCTTCCTCCAATCCTGATACCACATTCCTCTTTATCAAGCCCAGCCTCCTGGATAATCTGTTCCACATATAAATTGAAAAGGTATGAAGATCAAACACATCCCTGGCATATATCCTTCCCGATTTTGAACAATATAGTGTTTTTTTTTGCTCTAGTCTGGTGACTGCCTCATGATCCAAGTATAGGTTTCACATAAGCACAACCAAGTGTTCTAGTTTGTTGTGATCCACACAGTTAATACCTGTGCATGGTCAGACATTCCTCCATTCCTCCCTGCTTTCAGCCAAGATCGATCTAACTTTAGCTATAATGTCCCTAGTACCACAACCTCTCCTAAACCCAGCCTTCACATTTGGCAGTTCTCTGTTGATGTACTGTTTCAATCATTTTTGGATAATTTTCAGCAGACTCTTGCTTACATGTGATATCAGTAATTTCTACACTGTTGAGTCACCTTTCTTTGGAATGGAAACAAATATGGATCTCTTCCAGCCAGTTGGCCAGGTGGTTGTCCCCCAGATTTCTTGGTACAACTTAGTGAAGGCTCCAGGACAGCATATGTTTGTTGAAATATGTCAATTGGTAGGTCATCAATTCCTGGGCTTTTTTTTTTTGCCAATTCCTTCAGAGAAGCTTGAACTACTTCCTTCACCATCATAGACTCTTGCTTATATGTTAAACCATTTACACTCAGTATGAATCAGAAGCAAGGTTTCATTGCTATCATTTTGTTGAGTTCTTTTTGGTGGTGTTGCTAGTTACTTTCGTCCATCCTGCTTTCCTTGGCACCTTTGTAAGAAGGACGTCTCTCAGTGTTTCCTGCAACACTGGTCTTGTTTTTATAAACTCCTTTAATTTCTGTTTTTCTGGAGATATCTTGATCGCTCTTTGATTTTGATGGACAATTTTTCTGGGTACACTTTGGTTTGGGCAAATGTGACTATAATTTGTCTTATTGTTTTTCTTTAGGGATTTATTCTGTATGGTGTTCTCTCAGCTTCTTGAATAAATTTTCTATCATTCTTCATTATGCCTGCAAAGTTTTCTTCTAATAATTCTTCCACAACTTTTTCTGTGGCCTTTAGTTGCTTCTTCTTGCTCTGGGATTGTGATTATGTGCATCATATTTCTCTTGATGGTGTCCCACATTATTCTTAGTTTTTCTTATTTTTCCTTTTTGATTCAGCTTTTTTTTTTAGCAGATCTTTGGTGACAATTTTATCTTCTATTTCACTGGTTGTGTGTTACATATATTCAACCCTGTTCTTGTGTCCCTCCATTATGTTCATAGCATCTGTAATATTGTTCCTAATTTTTTGATTGTGGTTTCTTGTTTTCCCAGGGCTTCTAATGTCTCATTTGTTTTGTTTGCATTGTTTTGGATTGCTTTTTAAATATCCTCCTGGTTTTTGCTTGTTGTTGTTTTTGTTGTTGCTATGTGCCATCAAGTTGCTTGCGACTCATAGCGACCCTATGTACAACAGCCCTAAACTCCGCTCTGTCCTGTGCCAATTGCACTGTCTCTGACACACCCATCCTGATTACCCCAGTCACTGAATCAATTCACTTCATAGAGGGACTTCCCCTCCTGCACTGTCCCTCCACCCTTCCAAGCATGATGTCTTTCTCCAAGGACTGGTCTTTCCTTACAACATGTCCAAAATATGCTAGACGGACCCTCAGAATCCTTGCCTTCAAGGAGCCACCTGGTTTAACCCTTTCCAGGATGAATCTGTTTGTTTTCCTAGCAGTCCATGGTACTCTCAGTACTCTTCTCCAGCACCACAGCTCAAAGGCATCAATTCTCCTTCTATCCTCCTTGGTCATTGCCCAAATCTCTGATGCATAACATTATTGCAAAGACCAGAGCCTATATCAGACACATCTTAGTCTCCAGAGAGACACCATTGCATTGCTCTTCAGTACTTTGGAGAGGTCCTTAACAGCAGATTTTCCCATGACAATACGTCTTTTAATTTCCTGGCTGCTGGTGCCAAGAGTATTGACTGTAGAGCCAAACAAACTGTAATTCTTCACGTTTGTTTTTCATGCATTGAAAATATTAAATCATTGTTCTTTTAAATTCTGTTCAAAAAGTTTTATCAGACTTTCTGGCTTCAGGAAATCCATTGATACTTTGTCACTGCTTTTGGCTGACACCTTGCTTTGGGCTTGTATACAGTGGAAGGTAGCCTGTTTCCTACGTAACATTGCTGTGGTAAAGTTTTTCATATCTGAGTTGATAGCAGGTTCTTGATCTGACGTCACTGCTCCAGAGTTGGGTGGGGCAGCTACCCTTCCTAGGTTTATCTTTGCCTTCTGTCCCATGGAAAATATGCTTCAATTTGGTAGAGAAAAGATTGATGGAAGCAGCCTCTTCTGTCAGACAACTGCCACAGCTAGGGTAGCCCAATATGTTCTGGGCTAAAGGCAGTTGATGGGTTAGACATGAGGAAAAGCAGGGTGGAGCCAGGAGACCTGATTAGAAAACCAGGAAGCCTAGGATTTCCCTTCAAGAATGAGCTCCAACTGTCTCACTCCCCTCTGTTTGAGCTTAAGGCATCCCTTGTGCTCCAGTCAAACAGTAGTGACCCTCTCTCCTCCACAAAATACCTCACTTAAGTTCCAGTATCACTCCCAGTGTGCATCAGCTACCAGTGTGAGTGTCAGCATCAGGACTGAAATTCCAGGTGCGGGCCAGCAGCATCAGCACCAGAGTTCCTGGTGCAGGATGTCAGTGTCAGGACTGGAGTACCAGGTGCAGGGTGTCAGTATCAGGACCTGAGTTCTGGGCATATGTCATAGGCATTGGAGTTCTTGGTGCTGGCCAGTAGTGTTGGGACTGGGGTTCACAGCACAGGACATTGGCATTGGGACCAGAGTTCTGGGCATGGGGTGTTAGTGTCAGGACCAGAGTTTTAGGCATCAAGAGTGGAGTTCCCAGTGTGAGGCATCAGGGTTGGAACCAGAGTTCCTGGCATAGGACATCATTGCCAAGTACAGGGTTCTGGGTGTGGGGCTTCAGTGTTGGGGTCCCGGGTATGAAGCATTGGCAATAGGGCCAGAGTTCTGGGCACAAGATGTCTGCACCTGAGCCAGAGTTCTGGGCACAGGGTGTCTGCAATGGGGCTGGAGTTTTTTGTGCAAGCAGGTAGTAATGGGACTAGAGACCTGGACTCACACTACAAAATTTTTAAGGGAGGTACGTAGTTAATTGACTAGGTTTGTAGCATAGAAGTGACACAGCATGGAAGCTTAATCACCTTTCTTGGGAATAGGAACAAACATAGATCTCCCAGTCAGTCTACTAGGCAGTTTTCCACCAAATTTTCCTGGCATAGACTGGTTTGTACATCCAGGACTGAACCTGCTATTTGAAATTTGTAAGTTGGTATACTATCAATTCCTGAGTCCCTTCCCCACCCCCCACACCCCAGTGCCATCAGTGCAGCTTGAATTTCTTCCTTAAGTACTACTGGATTTTCATCAAATTATATTTCCTGAAGTATTTCAATGTTGGCCAATTAATTTTTTGTAGAGACTCTGTGTATTCCATCCATATTATTTTAATGTTTTCTGGATCATTTTGACCCAAAATCCCTAAGTTGCAATTCAAAGCTTGGAATTATTTTTCCGTTATTTCAGCTTGAGAAATGCTAATCGAGTTCTCTTTTTATTCTCCAGTTCTAGGTCTCTGGACATTCCCATGTGGACTTGTTTTAATTTTCAACTTCAATATGAACTTACATATAATAAAATTCCCATTCCACAGTCAGCCCCTAGCCTGATTTTGACTGGTAATATTGAGCCTCTCCGACTTCTATTTCCACAGATTCTGTCAGTTTGATTCCTCTGTAGTCCATCAGGTGAAATCTATGTGTATAGTCAGAGTTTAAGTTGTTTTTGCTTTTTAAATTTGCAATGAATCATTCATGGTAAAACATTCTATCATTTAATCTTTAGCCTCATTCCAGTCATCAAGGCAATTTTTTCCCCCACAACCAGTCCTTCTTTGTTTTCATCTTTTGAATTCCAGTCACCAATTATTATTAATGCATCTTGATTGCATGTTAGATTGTTCAGACTGTAAAAACGGGTTGTAATTACTCTCATTTACAGTCAAGTTGAGTATGACTCATTGGAACTCTGTGAACAATAGATTTGAACCTTATTTTATCTTGTGCCATCCTTATCTCTGATGTGGTTAAGCCCATTGTTGCAGACACTGTGTCAGTACACCTCATTAAGGATCATTCTTTCTTTTGCCAACTTTTCTAAACATGATGCCACTTTCCAAGGAACAGCCACCCCTAACAACCTACGCAAATTATGTGAGATGAAGCTTCACTATTTTTATCTCAAAGAACACTCTGCACTTTCTTTAAGACATATTGTTTGTTCTTTGGGGTTTCAGAGGCATAGCAGATGTTTGAAAAGAAACAATCTGAATCAGATGCATTTTGATCTTTATACTAACATCAAGGGAAGAACTCACCTGGCATTTCTCAAACTGAAAGAACTGTAAAACAAATTCAAGTCTTGATTTGAAATAGTGAGAGATGTTATGGGCAGATCTTAAATGATCCAGGAAGCATCAAAAGAAGATGAAGAGAATTCACAGAGTCACTGTACCAAAAGGAATTCATCAACACTGAAATATTTCAAGAAACAGCATAAAATAAAGAGCCAATGGTGATGAGAGAAGAAGTCTCTTGTAGCCTAGTGGCAAGAAGCTGTGCTGCAATCCTGAAGGAACACAGTTACAATCCACCAGCTATTTTTCAGGAAAAGGATAGACAATCTCCTCCCATTATTATTGACTATAAGAAGGAATTTTACTGTGTGGATCTCGACAAGCTATGGCTAACATTGAGAAGAATGATAATCCAAGAAAATTTTGTTGTGCTCATGCAAAACCTGTACCTAGACTAAGGAGCTGTCATCTGAACAAAGTAATGCAATAATTCAAATATCAGTCTCATAAGGACAGATACTGCATAAGAACATTATTTTAATAGTAGAAGGAAAACTAGAAAGATAATTGAAAATGTCCAAAAGGAGAAGAGGGAAATAGGAAGGGGATAGAAAAAGGGAAATGTGGAAATTACCAGGATAGCAGAGTTTAGTGGGCAGATTAGGGGGAGCAGAGGGAAGGCATAGAAAGATTCAATGGGGACTTGAAGAGATGGTATGATAATAGGCACAACAAGGTTAATTGATGATATAAAATATAATATATTTTACTGAGTCTACGAAACATGGTGTAAGTGAAAGATTACATATATATAAATATTTTATATACTTTAAATATAATGTTAATTTATATTTCATATAAGTAAAAACACATTAAAGTGGGTAGAAATACTCAAGTTCTTCATCTTTGGACTTTGTAGTTCATGTGCATATTTGAATAATGATTTGAATAGAGGAAAGATTATTTCTTTGTATGTGCAAGTACAGTATCTTATTTTACATAGCCTTGTACTTCAAGATAGATCCCATTCTTTTTCAATTTGTAAGTTTTGGCATAGTAGATCATGTGTTTGTCTGATTCAAAATGACTAATCCCAGACCATCTCAGATCACTAATTACTAGAATGTGTCTCTTTATGAGTTCCATTTAATTTTTTACTACTTCCAATTTTCCTAGACTTGTTCTTCATATATTCCAGTTATTAGTTGTTGTTTGAGGTGAGTGGGTAGAAGGCAAAGCTGTGGTATTCAAAAAGGTTTGGCCATTGCTATTGTCCAATAGTGAAAGAGACTAGGTTATTGTCAATTCACTAAACCTGATTTTTCCATCTTGACTAGATGAATCTGTACATGACAGTGCCTTTTATTCTGTAGTTGTTTATGTCCTAATCCTAATTTGTAACATAAACCATTACTCCTTGAATTGCCTGGTAAATGAAAGGCTATCTTTTTTCCCTACTTCTTAATTTTCAAACAAGGATTTTGAGTGACCCTAAAAAAATAATTTTTCATAAAGATAAGAAGTGTTTTTTCCTCATTTGTGATATATAATTCAACTCTGAACTGATTTTTAAAAATTTAATGAAATGAAATTGAAAAATTTTCTCAAGAAAATATTATTTGGGGGTGAGAAGATATTATTTCTATGAACAATTCTATTGATAATCTGTCTATGAACAAATTCTATTGATGGCTATTTTTGTTGTTGTTGTTACGTGCCATGGAGTTGCCTGCTAGTGATCCTATAACACAGTAGCCTTGAACCCTGCTATACCCTGAGCCAGTCTCACTGTCTCTTACACACCCTTCTAGACCAGTATTGAAATATAATGTTAAGAACGACAGGATAATATCCATTCAATACAAAGAAGACCTTTCATTGTCTGGGCATCCCTATTTCTAAACATCTATTTTGAGGAAGTGCTACACTTCCACTTTGTTCAAACCTGTTTGAGTTGCATCTTCTGTTCTTCATTATTAAAAGCATTCTAAATGACACACACTTCAACTTAGCTTTACTAATGCTTAGTTTTATCATTTAACTTGGTCTCTGTTGTTTTTATCTTCCATAAGGTCATATGTTAGCAAAATATTAAACTACAGGAAACATAACAGCCTCAGAGAAACTTGACTCAACATGCCGGGTGGGACAGCTCAGGGCCTTTCTACTGTGCACAGCATTTGTTCTGCTTTCAAGGCTCCCCACAGCATCTGAAGCTTTATATCCCTGGAGGCGATGGCCCATATGTTCACCTTTATTACCAACCTGCAGTTTCTAGGCATCTGCTAAATTACAATTTTGAGTACTCAATAGTGATTTCATTTGCAGAAGATGGGTGGAAAGGAATCTCTTTGCCCCTCATTAAGTCAGAATGCTATTGCACCACAGTGTAGGGCATGTATATAGGTATATTAAAAGACTCTCAAAGCTAAGAGGATTAAGAGTTTATGTGTGCAGTTAGGAGGTGAGGAATCAGGCTGGGTTCACCTCTGTTTGCTTATTGTTCTTTCCCATAACAATATGGTAAACAAATTCTCTCCTCTAAGAAAAAAAGAGGTTACAAAAATGTCACATTAGCTTTGCTCTTCCTGTCTAACTTCCTTAAGTCTTTTCAACATCAGAGGTTGCAATGGGTACAGAGGAAAATCCTGGCAACATAAAAATCACAATAAAGGCCACAGAACTACAGATGTTACCCAATCCTTCTTAAGCTGATTCTTCATGGAGGCTTTCTTTTGTGAAGATTCCAGCTTGTTCTGTCACAGCACCTGATTAGATATCAGTGCCTGTAACCCTCTTGGCTGTCCTTTCCTTCCATGGTTAGCTTCTCCTGTCTGTGCAGTTGAGTTATCAAAATTGTGTAAGTGTTATGCCAATGCTATTTGAAATATAAAACACTAGTCATGCAAAAGCAGAGGAAAATTGTTTTCCAACTCAATGCTGGCAGCCTGCTCTTCTAGATTAAGACTGGATCTCTCTACAAAGCACTGAAGCAGCAAATTTAAAAGGAGACAAATAGAACATGGACAATTTGGCAACAGAGATAAAACAGTTCATTACCTGGTTAATGTTTGCATTTTCCTGGCTTAGAGCAAGCATAAAATTACAGATAACAAAGTAACACTTAATAGGCACTGGACATTTCAAGAGTTACATAGCTTTTAGGGAAGTTTCTCTTATATTCCAGAAAAGTAAAAACAAAAAAAAAAGGATGATGAGAAATAGAAAAAGAGGGTTATGACAGGTACAAAGTACAGTGCTTTAAGGCAAAAAAATACAGATGGGGGGAAATCTAAAATTTAGTTCCAATTCAATGAATTATTAACTGTGGGAATCTGGCCAACTCATTTACCTCCTTTTAAGGATTTAATTTTCAAATTTATCATGTAGAAATTAAACCACTTGTCTACTTCAAAGAAATGTGGCAAAAAGAAATAGCATCATGTATCTAAAAATTATTTTAAACCCATAAAGAATAATACCAAAATGTGAGCCACTGTGTTACTGGAAGATATACTATAATACATAAGGTTACATTCCTACAGTCTAAGAGCAACAAAAATACAAAACATGTGGCTGAGTCTGAGTGAAACATGATTGGGCAAGATAATATTTTCCATCTGACTTGGGCTTTCAGAGATAAGAGACACTTCTGAAACTAGTTAGTCTATCAACTCATCTAAACCTAAACAACTCATGCCAAGGAGTTTTTCTCTCAGAATTTGGACACACTTTGTAATGTTGTTGTTGTTGTTATGTGCCGTCGAGTGGTTTTTGACTCATAGCGACCCTATGCACAACAGCCCTAAATCCTGCCCTATCCTGCGCCAACCGCACCACCTCTGACACACCCATCCCGATTACCCCAGTCACCAAATCAATCCATCTCATAGAGGGTCTTCCCCTCCTGCGCCGTCCCTCCACCCTCCCAAGCATAATGTCCCTCTCCAAGGACCCGTCCCTCCTGGCAACATGTCCAAAGTATGTCAGACGAAGCCCCAGAATCCTTGCCTCCAAGGAGTAGCTTGATTTAATCCTCTCCAAGATGAATCTGTTTGTTTTCCTGGCAGTCCATGGTACATTCAGTACCCTTCTCCAGCACCACAGCTCAAAAGCATCCACTCTCCTTCTGTCCTCCCTAGTCATTGTCCAACTCTCTGATGCATAACAAGCGATTGCAAATACCATGGCCTGTATCAGGCGCACCTTAGTCTCCAGGGAGACACTGTGGCTCCTGAGTACCTTAGAGAGGTCCCTAACGGCAGACTTTCCCATCGCAATACACCTTTTTTTTCCTGACTGCTGGTGCCAAGAGTGTTGACTGTGGAGCCGAGCAAACTGAAGCTGTGAACACTCTCAATCTCTTCGTCATCCATCCTGATGCTGCCAATTGGTCCAGTGGCGAGAATCTTTGTCTTCTTGACATTGAGCCTTAGTCCATACTGAAGGCTGCAGTCCTTGACCCTTCGCAGCAAGTGCATGAGGTCCTCCTCAGTTTCAGCAAGCAGGGTTGTGTCATCTGCATAATGGAGATTGTTAATAGACCTTCCACCAATCCTGATGCCACAATAGGAAATCTATTATTTATTAAATCATTATCTCTCTTCTTGGAAGTAAGTTCTATCATGCTAACCATAAAACCAAGAATACTAGTTTGCCATCTACTAGTGCATTTTTATAGTACTGAAGATGTTTAGTTTCAGGTTCAAATGCCTTATTTATAGAAGTATAATACTACTAAAAATACCATGAGATAATTATTGTTGTTGTGTTATGTGCCATTGAGTCACTTGCAACTCATAGTGACCCTATGTACAAGAGCTCGAAACACCGTTCTATCCTGTGCCAACTTAGCCATCTCAAACGCACTCATTCCCACCACTCCAGTCACAGAATCGATCCATCTCATCAAAGGTCTTCCTCTCCTTCGCCGCCCCTCCACTCTGCCAAACATGATGTCCGTCTCCAAGGACCAGTCCCTCCTTGCAACATGCCCAAAGTATGTCAGACGAAACTTCAGAATCCTTGACTCCAAGAACCATTCCAGCTTCACCTTTTCCAGGACAAACCTGTTTGTTCTCCTAGCAGTCAGCTATAGATTGGTCCAAACTAAATGGTACACAAGACCAACTATTTATAATATTTATAACAGTTGGTTTTGTGTACCATTTAGTTTGGACCAATCTATAGCTGACTCTCCATCATGTTTTCAGAGGCAATAATCACATAGCAAGAGATTGCCCATCCCTTTATAATAAATTAATACATATATCTGTTCTTATTGTTGTTCAGAGGCAGTTAACTGCACAGAAGGAGATTACCTATCCTTCTCTAGTGGAGAAGCTGGTGTATTCAATCCATGTGCCTTAGAGATAGATAGAGATAGATAGATAGATAGATAGATAGATAGATAGATAGATAGATAGATAGATAGATATACATAGTGGCCTGGTGGGCAGAAAATGGCATTGTTAAACCAAAATTGGTGTCTTTCACAATTTAAATTCAACAGCAGCTTCACAAGAGAAAGAAGAGAAGCCTTCTCCCTTGCCTTTACACCTTCTGAAAACTTGCTCAAGTGTCAACTCTAAGTCTAGAATATGCGTATGTATATGTATATGTATGTGTATTAAGTATATGTATGTATATGTATATATATATATATATATGTGTGTGTGTGTGTGTGTGTGTGTGTGTGTTGTGTAGATATATAAGTATATATACCAGTGATGGCACAGTTTATAGGAAGTTGTGCCATTAACACAAAGGCAGTATGTCTTGGCCAGTTCAAATCCCTGGAAAAAAAGACAGACAGTCTTATCCTGTGCAATTTACAACCTCTGAAAATGTTGCTTTCCTCCTCAAAACAATGAGTTTTGACAATATATACATAAATATATTCACAGAAAATTATAAAATCCACATCCATGTTTACTGTGGCTTTGTTCACAATAGCAAAGAGTTGGAAATAACCGAAGTGCCCATCAAGAAACGAATGGATAGAGAAGCTCTGTTATATTCACACAATGGGATACTACACTGCGTTGAAAAACAAGGAACTCATGAAATACTATTCAAAATGGGTGACCCTGGAGGACATTATGCTGTGTGAAGTATCTTAGTCACAAAAGAACAATTACTGCATAGTGCCACTGTTGTAGAATGGGATTGACATCAGGGTTGTGGTGAGACTGAGAAAAATTGGATAAATTATGTATACTGCATTGAAACAGATGAGGGAGAGAACAATCTAAAAGCAATATATGGTTTGGTATTACAACAAGAGTCCAGGATGAAGGTTGCATAGTGAAGTGTTCTCGGTGGGGGGTGGGGATTATATACCAATGAAGGAATTTTTCTTTTACTTTTCAACGAGAAGAGAGAACGGGGGTGGGGCGGGGGGTATGGAGAAAAATGCAACAATGAATGAATGGACATTCAAAATCTCTGTAAATGTTCATTAAAATTAATAAAATAAAATTTAAAAAAAGGAAGTGATGAAATCACTGTCATCACATTGATTCCATACTGAACAAAACTTTAGCTTTTATGTTGGCAATCCTGGAAATAGTTCTAAAACAGTACCATATTTTGGAGGAAATGACAAGGATTAATGAATGTCAAAGGCTTAAAAGATTCAAATGTGATTATTTGTAATGCATTTCAGTTTAATTCTCCAATGTGATGAATACAGAATATAAATGAGACATGGGGAATGATGATAGATTATTTTTAACCTAATGTGGTGGTGACTTTAACTGGATACCTGTTCAAAACACAGTGTTTTATCTGGAAAAATTAAATTCTATCTTGGAATTCTAGGATAAAGTCATTGATCTCACCAATTGTTTTTTTCTATTTCGGTAAGATGTTTACTATAAAAAAATATTTTTTTTTCCAAAATTAGGGATTGCAACACACTATCAGTATAAAATCTCAACAACGTGTAAGACATACTGGTTCATTATCTTCATCTTCATATTATATTTGTAGTGTTTAAGTGAAAGTTGAGGTTTTTTTAGCCATTAGCCTGTGGGCTCTAGCTACCTTAACTGCAGGCACATGGTCTTGTAAATCAGTATAATTTTGCTAATTAACAGCAGTTGAAGTTGTAATATAAAGAGTGCTCTTACACTGGGTATTAGTACTTGAAGTAAGAATTGAGGTGAGCAAAGCTCATACCAAGGCCCTAGTTGAAAGCGGGAACCTGGAGGTAGAAAGACTGGTATTTCTGTGGACAAACGGTGGTAAGGTGTGACCTGAGGCTTCTTGCACTTGTGTTGACCACAGTTAAAGGATATTCCTGTGTTTGCCTTTGATGATGGAAGGAAAATCTGCCTGCACAATTGAAACTAGAGCTACAACTAACTGAGGAGTTATGCCTTAGAAATGCTGGACTAGAGCCGGACTTATTTTGGGAGATATTCTTTGCCTCCAAACTCTACAACTTCCTTCCCTAATAAACCCCATTGTTGGTTCCATGTATGTGAGTCTGTGAGTCAGCAATGAATAAAAGAACCTCTTGCTGTTGGGGGAGCTCTAGAGGCACCATGAGGCTGGGTTATGGGCTCTTTATCTGCTTTTTCTCTGGGTCACTAAGGGGTTGTGTTTTTCTTACTCCCTCTGGCCCTTTCAGAGAGGCACTCATGGTCCCCTGTGCCTCTATGTACCACTTTTCCCTTTTTTTAGACATTTACTGCTCTTTTAGATATATTGTCCCTGGAATTGGAGAATAGGAGGGACAGGCATAAAGTTGCCTTGGTATTCCACTATAAAATATGTCATGAATCCATAGTGTCCCAATGTATCTTATAATATTTGAAATATCTGATTGTGGTGCTGTTGGAGACTGTAGCAAATAGAATGCGAAAGCAAATAGGAAGCCTCCAGCTAAAATTCTGTACAAGCAACAATTTTACTTTTCCCGAAATATATTTTTACTTTCTTTCAGGACCTCACATACACTAAGGAGTTGGTGGCGAAGTAGAAAGCAAACTTGTGATTTATATCGGATTCTCTGTTACTGCACCCAGCTAGCAAGAAAACTGATTTTAACTAGTATCCCAAATGTAGAACTTGTATGTTTAAAAAACTTGCATAGCTCCTTTAAAATGTCTATTCCACCACTCTTCCCTCAGTACAATGTTGCAGTTCTATTCCTTGACTGTGTAACTACAGTGAGGGGAAATTAAGTCTGAGCAGCAGATGGTGCTTTTTCAAGATGATACCTTGAAACTTGTCATATTGTTGTTATATGCTGTGGAGTTGAGTATGACTCATAGCGACCCTATGAACAATAGCTCTGAATCTTGCCCTGTTGAACCAATCTCACTGTCTCTGATACACTTGCCCCAATTACCACAGTCACTGTGTCAAACTCTCTCATCAAGAGTCTTCCTTTCCTGCACTGACTCTCCATCCTTACAAGCATGATGCCTTCCACGGACTAGTCCCTCCTGCCGACATGACCAAAGTATGTGAGACAGTTTCACAATCCTTATTTCTAAGGAGCAACTTGGTTTCATCCTCTCTGGGGCAGGCTTGTTTTTTTCTCTTGGTGGTACATGGTATGTTCAGTATTTTTCTCTAGCAGCACAGCTCCTAGCCAAGGATAGCTAAAGGAATATTGAAAGATAAAGTTACTCTGAGTGCAGATTTCTGGACATTTCATATAGCTCAACTAGCTTCAATAGTATGACCTTTAGTTTATGGCCATAAGTCAGAAATCAGATGAATCTCTGTGAGTGAACCTAAATTTAATTGGAATATAATAACAATTATCCTTATTGATACTAAATGTATGAAACTCTATTACATTAGAAAGTCTTTAGATTGAAAATACATGTAGCTACTTTAAAATTACCTTATTCCCTCAAAGACCATTAAAGAGATATAGTTCATGTGGGGTTATTTTTAACCTTGGGGTTGGGGAGAGACGAGCAAGATGGGTTCAATAATGTATACTGCACTGAAACAGAGGAGGGAGAAAACTGTTTAAAAGAGATATGTGACTAGGTATTTCTGTCATCACAGGAGTCTAGAGCAAGGGCTACATGGTGGAGGGGACCTGGGGGAGGGTTTGTAAAACAATGAAAGAATCTTTTCTTTTACTTTTCCATAATTTTTGACTCATGTACTTATAACTTGTTAGTCAAATTTGTGTCTTCTAGGTTGCAACACCCCCATGATACATCTTCAAGGATATGAACATGTACGGCCAAGCACAATCAATAAGAGTGCAACTAAATTCCAAAATCAATCTCCATAATAGTCTATGTGTTTCCTACTGCCAAAGGGGCCCTTTAGAGTAGTGAGAGAAGATCTTCACCCTGAAACCTACAGCGTCCCTTTTCAGTAGGAAGTAGCTAAGAGAATACGCCATCCCCTTTTCCATATGAATCAGGGTGAAGTCTCTCTCAGGGAGGAGTGATAGGGAATGGCAAAGGACACACCGACAAAGGAGATTAATCAGAACTGACTTTGACAAGCACTGTGGCGGTTGGACAATTAAAACAGACATTCGGATGGCGGGGAGGAAGAACAAACTTGGAAGGAGGGTGGAGAGAATGGTGTGGCAATGAAGGAGTGAAAGCCCAGAATCCCTGTGAATGTTCATTGAAACTAATAAAATTTAATAATAATAAAAAAAGAACAATTGATTTAAAAAATTCATTACATTGATCAACATAGGTGGGAGTTTTACACTCCTCTAATTAGCTAACCTTTTTTTTACTATTGTAGCTAAAGATGTCATAATTATTTGTTAAAGGGCTTATTGAGAGTACTCAGTATGCATGGGTGCAGCTCCAGGTCTCACACCCAAGAGAAAACTGATTGAAAATAACTTCAATTAACGGGGATGATGCCTGTGTTCTTTCTGGTTGGCCAAACTCATTTAAATGGGATGTGTTGTGAAATACTTGATGGTACCTCTTTAATATGGTTACAAAGAAACCAAATTCCCTGAAAATGATTATGTAACTATGTGACACGTGTAAACAAAGAAAAATCATTTTCAAGCTGAATTTAATAACGTAAAGAACTCCTTTTTATATTATTAACTTTAACAATTGAACACAAACTGTTTAAATACACAGACTTCTAAATATTTTAAAATAAAACCAACTTAAGGTTAGTATCTTAATGTCTAATGGTCCAGTGGGCTAGTAGTAGAATTCAAAAGGGTATAGGTAGAGTCATTAAAATATTGTTGATTTTTTATAACATGTTGCACAATTGATCAAGAGACCATGCCTCCCCAACAGTTCAGATTCACCAACTCCAAACTCCGTGGAATGCAGACGTGCAGTCTCCTTTTATTAAGATTTGCAGCAGCAGACATCATAGCTATGAAGATTGCTATGAGTTTGAACTCATAGCAGTGAATTTTGAGGAAAATAAAAGTCAGAAGAACAACATTTCTCTAGGTATAAAAAATTGTGGACTTCAGATTTCTAAATTTAAATACAATAATACAAAATACAGTAAGTTTTGATAAATAAAACAATCATTATTCAGTTGTGTAGCATCTATGACAACTTATGTCCAAAAGACACAGTTGGAAAGTTGTCATGGGGAGCACTGTTGTTATATGCCAGGGAGTCAGGTACCTCCTTACAGCGAACCTATGAACCTTATCCTGTCTGAACCTTGTCATATCTATACCTGTCCCATAGATCAGAATCTTGCTCTATCTTGCACCATCTTCATTATCCTGACATATTTAAGACCATTTTTCCAATCACTGTGTCAATTCATCTTGTTGACGGTCTTTCCTCTCTTCCACAGGTCCTCCACCTTTCTAAGCATGATGACCTTTTCCAAGGAATGTGCTGTTGTTGTTGTTATATGCTATCGAGTTGCCTGCTACCCATAGCAATCCTATGTACAGCAGCTGTGAGCCTTGCTCTGTCCTGAGCCAGTCTCATTAATTCTGACACACCAATGCCCATTGCCCCAGTTACCATATCAATCTATCTCATCCAGGGTCTTTCTCTCCTGTACTGTACCTGCACCCTTCCAAGAATGATGTCCTTCTCTAAGGACTGGTCTTTCCTACCAATGTGCCCAAAATAGTCCTTCCTAAAAGGAGAATTGATACCTTTGAGCTGTGATGCTGAGGATTGAGTATTGAGGATTGAGGATACCATGGACTGCTAGGAACACAGATTCATCCTGGAAAGGGTCAAACTGGGCTGCTCCTTGGAGGAAAGGATTCTAAGGCTCCATCTAACATACTTTGGACATGTTGCAAGGAGGGACAGGTCTTTGGAGAGGGACATCATGCTTGGTAGGGTGGAGGGGCAGCGTAGAAAGGGAAGGCCCTGTATGACATGGATTGATTCAGTGACTGGGGTAATCAGGATGAGTGTATTGGAGATGGTGTGATTGGCACAGGACAGAGCAAAGGTTAGGGATGTTGTACATAGGGTTGCTATGAGTCACAAGCGACTGGACAGCACATAACAACAACAACAAATATGCCCAGGAAGCTCTGGTAGCTTAGTGATAAGGAATTATGCTGCCAATGCAAAGCTATACAGTTTGAATCCACCACTCACT
Organism: Elephantulus edwardii; assembly: GCF_000299155.1. Taxonomy (NCBI): domain Eukaryota; kingdom Metazoa; phylum Chordata; class Mammalia; order Macroscelidea; family Macroscelididae; genus Elephantulus; species Elephantulus edwardii. The sequence goes on from NW_006399850.1 coordinate 8,174,617, forward strand.
CCTCAGAAAAAAGAAAAGGAAAATATCTTGTGTGATTTACCACCTCTGAAAACCTGCTTGAGGGTCTGCTTTGGGTTGGTTCTGACTTGATGCTACTCAACAACAAAAAGCCCAGATTATGTGAGATGAAGCTTCACCACCCATGCCTCTAAGGAGCACTTTGGCTGCACCTTCTCGCAGATATTCCTATTTGTCTTTTGGCAGCCCATACGATACACAGTACTCTTCTCCAACAAAACAACTCAGTGGCATGGATTATTCTTCTGTCATCCTTATTCATTGTCCAGATTTCAGGTACATAGAAAATGACTGGAAAAGACTATAGGTTGAATCAGGCATGCTTTAGTCTACAAACAGACAACCTTGCTTCTCATTACTTTGGAGAGATTCCTGACAACAGATTTATTCAATACAATAGAACATTTGATTTAATTGTAGACCCATGCAAAATAAAAATAATTGACTATTACAAGCTTTACTCCATATAAACTAATGTTGTCTATCAGCTTGGTACTGAGGATTTTTGTCTTCTTAATGTTGAGATTAGTCCTCTCAAAATATTGAGGAGTAATGATGTCAATTTGAGGACCAAGGTGTGCCTAATTCAGGCCATATTCTTCAAAGTCACTTGCTATGCATCTGAGAACTGGACAATGAATAAGGATGACAGAAGAACTGATGCCTTTGAACTGTGGTGTTGTAGAAGAGTACTGAATATTCCATGGAATGCCAAAAGAACAAACAGACATTGCTTGGAGAAGGAGCAGCCAGAGTGCTTCTTTGATGCAAGGATAATGAAGTTTTATCTCATGTGCTTTGGGCATGTTGCTAAGAAAGGTTATTCTTTAGAGAGGAACATCATGCTTGGGGAGGTGGAGGTAAGGCAGAAGAAAGGAAGACCTTCAACCAGGTATGTTGATCCAGTGACTACAACAATGAGCTTGAGTGTGTCAGAGATTGTGAGGATGGATGGTAATAAGGGCTAATTGTTCTAAATGGCTTCCTAGTCCTTTAACTTACTTTGCAATGTGAAGAGGCGGGGACTATGTGAATAGAGTTGTTAGCCTATCCACATGGCGATTGGCTAATTTTATCAATCCACAAGGGGATTGGTGAGTCTCACCCCTAAACTGAGCAGACCTAAGAGCAAAATTAGAGAAACCTCACCACCAGCAAAAAAAGAAGTGAGAGAATGTGATGTGTCCTTCATGGCCAGACAGATTCTTGAGTCAGCCACACAACGGCCTACGAGAACAGCAGCCATAGCAGCCAAAGTGGAGAACCAGAGACCTGACATGAGACACAAAAACTTAGGACTGTTATGTGATTGAACGAGAATGAAAAGCCTTTGCTCAAGTTTTTGGAAGACTTGGAGGTGGGGGTAGTGTGGGGTAGAGGCAATATTGGTAAGACAGAGAGCTTTGTAACACTGGCCACAAGATACAAGACTCAAGGTAGAGGTGCCTGTAACCATAGTTTGGAAGAATTTATTCTGCTACTAGTTTAGATTATAATCTTTTGACTTCCCTAATAAGGTTCTGTAGGGTCTGTGAGGTATCACATTGGATTTTTGAACTCAGTAAAGCAGTAATATTGGTGCTGAGATGGGTAGAAATATGTGCAGGAATGTGAGGGACATGTCTGACCTCATAGGAGTTGATTTTGAGTTGCTGAGATTGTTGCTGGGACAGTCGCCCTTCGTGAAGTTGGTAAAGGTCAGATATAGCTGACCCCATGTGGCCCTTGCTCTTTTCATAGCGTGGATAGAACAGCGAATGTTCAGATCTATTATTGTTCATAAGGTCACTCTGAGTTGTGCTTGACTTGACGGCACATAACAACAATTTTGAGATGTAATCCTTATTGAAGGATATTATCTTTGATCTTCTGCAGCAAGTGCTTCAAATCCTCCATACTTCCAGTAAGCAAGGTCCCATAATCTACATAATGCAGGTTGTTGAGGACTTTTCTTTCTAATGCTGTAATTTTCATAGAGCCCAGCTTCTTCAATAATTTTCTCAGCATACTGTTTGAGCAGATGTGGAGAAAGGATATACAGCCCTGAGTACACATTCCTCAGTTTGTTTGTTGTTTTTTTTTTGTATTTTTGGTTTTTTTTTGGTCTAGAAAGCAGGAGGTTTATTTTGAGACTTCTAACATGCTTGAGAAACTCACAACAGCTTTTTGGTCTAGGTATAATCTCGATTGGATAGTTTTCATTTCTTTTTCTTTTATTTTGGTTTGCAAACAAAATTTGCATGCATACATATGTTGTGTTTCATTCATATATAGTGTATTTCATACATTCCTTCATTCACATGATGTTTCATATGATCATTCTCATACATTGTGTTTTATACAATTAACAACCACTGATCTTTTCCCATGGTTATCCTGTCTTTTCAGGTCCCTACTGAATCTTTCCTAATTACTTCTCTCTCCTCCCTCAAAACACCAAACTCTGTGAACTTGTGATTCCTACCTTCCTATTTTCTTCCTTCCTACTCTTAACCCCCTTTCTATTCTTATTCTTTGGATGTTTTTTGCACATATACTAGTTACTTCTTTTCTTTTTACAATAATGATCTTATGCAATATTTGTCTTTAAGGAACTGAGATGATTCATTCAGAATAATGTTCTCCAGCTTCTCTCATGTTATATAGTATTTTTTTTTTAAATAATTGCTTCAGAATGCTGCATAGTATTCCATTTGTGAATTTACCACAATTGCTCAATCAGTTATTTGGTTGATAGATATTTGGGTCATTTCCATATTCTTGCTATTATGAATAATGCTGCTATTAATACAATTGTATAAGTCTCCTCTGTGCCTCAGTTCTATTTTCCTTGGAGTATATGGAATTTCTATGTTCAATATTTGAGGAAATGCCAAGCTTTTTTCCAGAGAAATTGTACCACTTTAGAATTCCACCAACAGTGGCATCTCTGCACATTTGCTCCAATATTTATTGCTTGCCATGTTGTTAAACACTGTGGGAACACTGCTACTGGGGTGAGATGGTATCTAATTTTGGTTTGCATTTCTCTTATTTCCAGTGATTTTGAGAATTTCTTCATGTGTCTGTCGGTCTTCTGGATGTTTTTCTCTATTAAAAAGTCTTTCCGTATATTTTCCCCATTTTTTTTCACTGAAATTAATAACAAATTTAAATTAAAAAAAAGAATTAAGTTAGAGTAAGGATGGCAATGGAACCACCTTACCTCTGTAACTTGATTTGTGCCACTATTAGAACCTCTACTCAGAATATTATTGCTTTTCAATTTTTGACTCATGCACTTTTAACTTGTTAGTTAAATTTGTATCTTCTAGGCTGCAACACTTCCATGATACATCTTGAAGGATATGAACATGTACGGCTAAGCACAATTGATAACCGTGCATCTAAATTCCAAAATCAATCTCCATAATAGTCTATGTGTTTCCTACTGCCAAGGGGGCCCTTTAGAGTAGTGAGAGAAGATCTTCACCCTGAAACCCACAGCATCCCTTTTCAGCAGGAAGTAGCTAAGAGAATACGCCATCCTCTTTTCCTTATGACTCAGAGTGAAGTCTCTCTCAGGGAGGAGTGATAGGGAATGGCAAAGGACACACTGACAAAGAAGATTAATCAGAACTGGCTTTGACAAGCACTGTGGCAATTGGACAATTAAAACAGACATGGGGGAGGGGAAGAAGAAGGAACTGGGGATGAGGGTGGAGAAAACAGTGCAACAATGAATGAATGAAAACCCAAAATCTCTGTAAATGTTCATTAAAACTAATAAAATTTAATAAAAAAATATTTTCCCCATTTTTGTGATTAGATTATCAGTCTTTTTCTTGTGGAAACCATGTACTATCTGTAAACTTTTCTTATGAGACCCTTGTTTGAGAGATGACTGCCAAATGTTTTCCCAGTCTGTAGGTTTTATTTTCACCCTATTAGAAAAAGCTCTTTATGCACTCAGAGATTTAATTATTAGGAGGTCCCATTCATCAATGGTATCCTCTCCTGGTTGTGCATTTCTGGCTGTATTTGCCAGGATTTTATACCATAGGCTAGACCTTCTATGTTTGATTCCGTTTTGTCTATTATGCTCTTTATAGTTCTCTGATCCACCTAGATCTCTGGTTCACCTTGAGTTTGTTGGTTTGCTTTTGTGTTGTTTTTTTTTTTTTTTTTGTATAATTTGAGATGTGCACCCTGCTTCAACTTTCTGCACATAGAAGTTTAGTTTTCCCAGCACCATTTGTTAAAGATGTGGTCGTTGCCTCATTTGATAAGTTGTGTTTCCTGTCCAATACCAATTGGCCATAGGTAGATGGATTAATTTCTGGATTCTCACTTTTGTTCCATTGGTGTTTGTGTCTGTCATTATGTCAGTACCATGCCTTTTTAGTTATTTCTGCTCTGTAGTAGGTTTTGAGATCAAGGAGTGCTATGCCTCTCACTTTGTATTGTTTTTCAGGTATACTTTGCTTATTTGAGATCTCTTTCCTTTCCAATCAACTTGCCTATTATAGCTGAGAGTCCTGAGCAACGTAGCAGAGGCTGCCAGCAATGTGGCAGTCACACCATACTGCGTTGGGATCCAGAGGCTTCAGGCAGAGGTCTGCGGGCAGCTGCCATCTGAGACCAAAAACAGTGGCAGGGGCAACTGAGGGTCCTGTGCTTTGGAGCAGAGACTGCTGGAAAGACTAGGAGCCCTCTGGCCTGTTCTAAGGAACAGCACCAAAGATCTTGCTTGCTGTGCCACTGTCTTTAACAATACCCCTATCCAGAATCCTATCATGTTATGCCACCATGGTCTTCAGCTGTGGTCTGAAAATGGTGCCCTGTGCTATGATATTTTTATGCCCAATAACTTTTACAGTTTACTTTGACAGGTATACACACTATTTGTCTATTTGGTTATTGGTAAATGATTTGCATATTGCCAGTTAGTTTATATCTTAGATGTTTATAGGCTTGGCTATTATTATTTGCTCCTACTAGTACAGCACCTGTCTGTCAGTTTGTTCTACTGGTGTAGGTTGTGGGGTGCTCTGATCCTGGAATCTGGGTCAACAATATCTCAGGTACCTGAAGGGTCACTCATGGTGGAGAAGTTGTAAACAGAGTTCCTAAATTAAGACAGACTAGGAAGAATTATTGGCCATCACTATGAGTTGCAAGTGACTCAATGGCCCATAACAACAACAATAACATGGTCCTATCACTTTCCTTTGGTGTCTATATCTGACAGACTTCCATGAGAATTTCTTGTAGAGTTGATCTTGTTTTCACAAAATCCTCAAGTTCCTGTTTTTCTATGAATGACCTAATTTCCCCCCAATTTCTACATCATATTTGATGTACGGCAGCTTTGTTGGGCACAAGATCCTAAGCTGATAATTATTTTCTGTCAGCCTTTTTCTGTATATGCCATCTAATCATCATCTTGCTTGCATGATATTGCTCAGAAATCAGAATTACATCTAATTGGTTCTTCTTTTTGGTGACTCTTTGTTTTTCTCACACTGCTTTCAGCATGCTTGGTTCCACAATCAACACTCTTGGCATCAGCAGCCAAAAATCAAAAGAAAAATTGTATTGAGAAAGTCTGCTGTCAGGAATATCTGCATAGTTCTGAAGAGCAACAATGTCACTATGGAGACCAACGTGTTTCTGATCCAGTTTATGGTCTTCAGAATTAGTTGCTATTAATCAGAGAGCTGGAAAGTAACTAAGGATGATATAAGAAGCATTATTATCTTTGAGTTGTGGAGTAGAGTTGTGTAGTAGTAGTACTGGAGAAGAGTTTTTATAATATTGTGAACTCTAAGGAGAACAAACACGTCTGTCCTGGAGAGGGTGAAGCCAGGCTGTTCCCTAGAAACAAGGATTTTGAAGCTCCATCTTACCTACTTTGGGCATGTAGCCAGGATGGACCAGTCATTGCAGAGAGACATCATTCTTAGAAGGATGGAGGGACAGTGCAGGAGAGGAAGCCCCAGGAGGAGATGGATTGACTCAGTGACTGGAGAAATGGGATTAGGTTGGTCCAAGGTGATGAGATTTGCTCAGGATAGGGCTTCATTGGATACTGTGTATTCCCAAGAATATCAAAGTATCCTGGGTTTCGTTATGCCTCATCTAGCCTTGCCATTTTGGGGACCATTTCCTATCACCTCCTCTGTGGTTATTTGCAACAGTAGCAGCAGCGCCCAATTTATGCCAGCAGTACAACTGTGGTTGTAGTTAAAAGTAGCAGCTGTATTATCTTTAGCTCTTAATCTAGATGAATATCTCACCCCCCTTTTTCTGAGCCTTTTGATAATTTTTCTACCTTCCTAGAGATATTATGAATCACCCAATATTCTTCTTGCTTTTTTGAATAAAATTTCCAAAGAGCTACTTAGAGAGTCATCACCTAACAACAACAACATATTATAAGGCTTATATTTGGAAACAGAATTACCAAAAAGGAAGTTGAAAGAAAACTTGACACTTTCTAATCATGATGTTAAGAATAATACTGGATGTAATGTGGACTTCCCAAAGAATGAACAAAATTCAAAAAGCATAGTCAAAATACTTCTTAAAAGAAAAGATTGGGTGGCAAGGAGCTGCAACTACAATCCCAGAGGCGAACGGTTCAAATCCACCAGATGCTCTGCCGGGGAAGGAGGGACAATATCTTCCTGTACCAGTCAGATCTGATTTGACGGTACACGTACACAAAAATAATAAAATAAAATAAAATAAAAAAAGAAAAGATTGGGAGGCTAATTCTTGTTTACTTTGAACACATCATCAGGAAAGATCAGATGCTAGGAAAGGGTATCATATTTTGATGAAGTAGAGGGTCAATGGAAATGCAGAAAATACTGCAATTAGTTGGATTAACATGGTAGCTATAAAATTATTTTAAACAACTATATTTAAAGATGATGATGACGATGACGATGATGATAATGATGCAGGGCTTGGCAGTATTTTTTTTTACATATATAATGTTCCTTATTGAATATTAGTGGCCATACTTTTATGGATGTATTCCTTTCATTCTTCATTAATATTTCTAACTGATAGAATGAAGTACCAGGTTAGGATAATTAACAGGAGAGAACTGACATGGACCTAAACACAAATGTTAAGCCCTAAGGTAGCCTATGGAGTCGTGACAGCCCTTGAATCCTTAAAACTTGAGCTCCTCTGTGTTGAATGTAAATGTGAATCAGTAATATTAACATTTCAGCATCCTTCTAGTGGCCTCCCCTCAAGCACTCTCACGAAAATAATATATCTATCAGCATCTGCTTGGAAATAAGGCTTCAGAACAACCTACAAAGGCACAAGTCAAAGTGTTTTTGTTCTATCCAATTTGTAAAGATAAAGAAATAAAATATCTTTGACGTGAAATATTGTAACATTTAATTAACTGTGGTATGAGGCTGTGTAATTCTTTGTCTACTGTATCCTTTGGCTTTCTTTACATTGCCAAAGACAAATTCCATTAAAACTTGATGTCAATGTCTTGAAGAGAGGTGGTATTAAGAGTTATATAGCAGTTTCTTTGTGGAAATTAAGCCCACTGTGGTTTAATAGAATTAAATAATGTTAAAATGAAATGTCTTTTTTTTAATTGTTAATGAGATTGGAATTTTTTTACTATTTCCAACCAAGTAAATTCTAAGACCTAAATAAAATTCTATAGAAACAATATATGCTGGACCAGTGGTACTTTTAAAACTAACTATACCACTTTTTCCTAAAGAAATAACATTATAAAATTGAAATCAGCTACAAGAGATGTTGAGAGAAGTGAATTCCATATAATAAATAGGTGACAAGCTAAACATAGGCAACAGATTTTCTTCTTTTATTTAAGTGTACTTAGTCTCTTAGATATACATGATTAGGAAAAAAGTTCTAAGTGAACATTTATGTAAATAGATTTTATTTTTCTTTTAGTTTCCATGCTTGGTTTATACCAAGAGCAAACATAGCACTTGTCTTTGAGCAACTGCATTGAGAATAGTATAAAATACAACTTATTGTGGAAGAACAATTTACAGTGCCCATCACATTTTTTTTCCTTTATAAAAATCCTATTTTATGTAAAAAAAGAAGAAATCTGTGGTGCCTCTGATAGTTAAAAGGGTCCATGTTTTGATAGCTATAAAAAAGTATTTTCCTGATTGCCTCAGTTTTTAACTCATATAATGTCATGCACTCATTGAAACGGAACAATTAACTTGCCTGTTAGTTTCCTATGTATACTCTACATGTCCTATGTGTATATATACTAATTATATTGGCTGGTGATATGCAAAAAACATTTGCAAGGAACCTTTTGTTTTGGAATAACTGATTTTTTTTTTTTCAAGAAAGCTGAAAAGATAACCAGAATGGTCTTATATGTTCCTCCTGTAATTTAGTCTATTGTTAATGTTTTACATTTCCTTGACACATTTGTCAGAACTGAAAAGGTGTCCTTGAGTTTAACTTACAAATAAACACCAGGCTTAATTTAGGTTTTTACAAGTTTATCCATTAATGTTCTATTTTTGTTCTAGCAGTCAGTGGATAATATCACATTGCATTTATTTCCCTAGTCTCCTTCCGTCTGTGAGTTCTGGAATAGTGTGCAGGCATATTTTAAGATGCTCTTCAATCTGGGTTCATGTGTTTTCTCATGGTAAGGCTAAGGTTAAAGGTTTCTGGAAAGAATAAAAGAAAAAATATTCTGAACATATCACCTCATAAGATTTATGATAGTCACACAACATTAATCATTTGTCTAAATTATTGAGATTTCTTTCTGTGTAGTTTCTTTTATTACCCTATGCTTTGTGCTTTCAGCATGTTATAAATTGAAAAACCTGTGCTGTTAGCCTAAAATTGTAGCCATTACAATAAGTACCCTCTGGTCTCCAGATACCTTAACTGCAGACACATGGTCTTGCAAATCAGCATGCTCTTGCTAATCATCTACAGCTGAAGCAGCAATATAAAGAGAGCACTCTCCAAACTAGACAGTGGGGGAAAATACTAACGTAGGAGCACAAGTTTCACTATGTTTAAGCTCCCTGCTGCATCCAGCCTGGTCCTTTGCTTACCAGTTTCTACAAAAACCCAGCCTGGATAACTAGAGTCACTGTGAGTTATTCCCCTGAGGGGTCTGAGTCCCTGGAGGACTTTCTAGCAAATCTTCAAACTCATAGAACATAGAGGAACTGGGGAACTGAGCCACAGATGGATCTGTTAGTAGAAAGTACGGACTTACACAGCAGGTTAAGCATTTGATAGCATGCTGACCTGAGGCTTCCAATAAACAGCCTGCTATTAATCTTAGGAGGACAAATTACAATACAGTGCCCAAAGTTATGTGTTGAATTCCTACTCCTTATACTTGAGAATAGTAACCTTGCTTAAAGAAAAGGATTTTTATTTTAAAAAACCCTTTTTAAAAAAATATGTTTTGAGTGAGGGTGTTTTTGTTTTGTTTTGTTTTGTTTTTTTTCCCTAAGCCAGTCAAATTCAGCAGTGTGTGTGTGTGTGTGTGTTGTATAATAATTTAAGTTGCACTAAAGTTAATAGTTTCTGATAACCCACTATCATTGGACCAGCCTGAGTGAGAGTTTTTGTTTTTATTGTTATTATCAATTAGCTTGGTCATGTCAAACCAGGATGAACCCCAGTCCTAATCACTCTGAATGGTGTCTTACAAAAAGTTACAACAGATTTGGAGAAAGGCACAGAAGTTAGCCATTAACTTGTGGCATCACATGCACAGAACACCAGTATTCAGCTTGTCCTTTGCCATCTCATTATGGACTGTGAATCAAACCAGTGTAATCCATATGGTTTTCAGTAGGTGTTTTTGAGAGTAGAACCTAGGTTTTTCTTTCTAGTTTATTTAAATCTGAAGCTCTGTTGAAATTTATTCAACATCAAAGCAGTATGAAAACCCTACATTAAGAAGGATAGAGACTGTAAATAAGGCATTGACTTGGAAAAAGCTGATATTTCTTAAATGGAAAGTGAAAATTCTACCATGTGATCATCTTGCCTGGGACTCACAGGGCCTTCATTTGGGGATCTGTGGATTTGTGCTTATTTATGTTAATTATTGCTTAATATGGATTGAAGCTCATCAAGAAAATGAAGATTCTCACCACTGGACCATTGCAGCACCATTATAGACGGTGAAGATATTAAGAGTGTTCACAACTTCAGCTTGATTGGCCTCACAATGAACACTCTTGGTTCCACCAACCAGGAAATCAAGGACAAATTGCATTGGGAAAATCTGCTGTCAGGGACCTCTTCAGAGTACTGAGAAGCAGTGATGCCAGTCTAGAGATTAAGTTGTGCCTGATCCAGGCATGGTCTTGACAATTACTTACTATGTCTCAGAGAACTGGACAATGACTAAGAATGACAGAAAAAGAATCAATGCCTTTGAATTGTGGTGCTGGAGAAGAGTAATGAATATACCATGGACTGCTCACAGGGCAAACAAGTCCATCTTGGAGAGAGTGAAACCATGCCACTCCTGGAGGTAAGGATTTTTAAGCTCTGTGTGATATACTCTAAGCATGTTGCAAGGAGGGATCAGTCCCTGGAGAGGAATATCATACTTGGAAGGGTAGAGGGACAGCACAAGAGAGGAAGACCCTGGATGAGATGGATTGAATCTGTGACTAGGGTAATGGGAATAGGTTTGTCAGAGATGATGAAATTGCCTCTGGGTAAAACAAGGTTTAGAGTTGTACATGGGGTTGCTGGGAGTTGGAGCCCACTGACAGCACATAAGAATAACAAACAATATGGTAATTATCAAAGTCACATTACATAAACAATGCTGAATTATTTTATTCCAGGATTCCTGGTGGTGCAATGGTCAGGCACCAGGCTGCTAACTAAAAGATTGACAGTCTGGCCACTCATATCTGCTCCAGGGAGAACAAAGAGATGCAACTGCTTTTAGTAAAGAGTAAATCCATTTCCTTGGAATTGATTCAGACTCAGTCAGTCGGCCAGGTGGTTGTCCTTCAGATTTCTTGGAACAATTTGGTGAGCACATCCTGGGCAGAATCTTTTTGTTGAAATATGTCAATTGGTATGCCATCAATTCTGGGGTCCTCATTTTTTGCAAATTCTTTCAGAGCATCTTAAACTTCTTTCTTCATTACCAAAGGCTCTTGCTCATACATTGTTTCATGAAATTCTTCTATGTCTGCCAGTACCTTTTGGTACAATGACTCTGCATACTCTTTCCATTTTGTTTTAATGCTTCCGGGATCATGTAATATTCTGCCTAAAGCATCTTTAAGTATTGTAACTCCAAGTTTGGTATTTTTTTTTTCTTCAGTTTCTTCAGGTTAAGAAATTCTGAGTGAGTTTGGCTCTTTTGATTTTCTCAATCCAGCTCCTTGAACATTTCATTGTAATACTTTGTCTTCCGCACTGCCTTCTGGGATCTTCTGTTCAACTCCTTAATATCTTGATTTGTTTTGGCTTCTTGGCACTCCAGTGCAATATTTAGAATTTCTTCTGATATTCATCTTGGTCTTTTTTTTTTTCCTCCTCTGTCTTTGTAATGACCTTTTGCATTCTTCCTGGATTATTTTCTTGATATATTCCCATAGTTCATCCAGTCTTCTCTCATTAATGTCCAAGGCCTCAAACCTGTTCCTGAGATGGTTCTGTCAGTCGGGTGAGATAGACTCAAGGTCAAATTTTGGTTCCTGTAGACTTGATTTCATTTTCCTCAACTTCAGCTTGAACTTGCATATGAGTAGTTGGCAGTCAGTTCCGCAATCAGCACCTGGCCTAGTTTTCACAGCTGATATTGAGCTTCTCCAGCAATTCTTTCCACAGATGTATTCGATCTGATTCCTATGCATACCATCAGGTGAAATCCGTGTATATAGCCTGTGTTTATGCTTCTTATAAAATGTATTTGGAATGAATAAGTCTTTCTGTAAAATTATCTTATTATATCTCCTGCTTCATTTTTGTTGACAAGCCCATGTTTTCCAACTGCTAATCCTTCTTCTTTATTTCCAACTTTTGCATTCCAATCACCCATTGTCATTAATGCATCTCAATTGCATGTTCCATCAGTCTTTGACTGCAAAAGTTGGTAGAAATCTTCTATTTCCTCCTCTTTGGCACTGGTTATTGGTGCATATATGTGAATGATAGTGGTATTCACTGGCCTTCTTGTATACATATATATGGATATCATCCTGTCACTCACATTATATTTCAAGATGGATCTAGAAATGACGTTTTTAACTATGAAACCAACCCCATTTTTCCTTACCTTTTTGTCTCCAGCATAGTAGATCATATGATCCTCTGATTAAAAATGTCCCATGCCAGTCTATCTCGTTTCGCCAATACCTAGTATGTCAATATTTATGCGTTCCGTTTCTTCTTAACAATATTGCATTTTCCTACACTCATGATTTTTACATTCCATGTTCCAATCACCAGTGTCTGTTTACATCTGTCCCTCCTATTTTTTTTTTTTCCATCCTTGAGGGCTCAGCCTCAGTTGCCGTATCTGCTAGTCTAAGTGTGCTCCGTTGTACATGAAGTTTTCAAAGGCCTGCTATTTTGGAACCAGATGGTCAATTCTTCTTCCTAGTCTGTCTTAATTTGATTGCTCAGATTTAGAACATTATCTGACAGACAAACATTTTACAGAAAAGAGCAGATTAAAGGTATTTCCCAGTAGTTGAAAAAACCAGTAGATTCTTATTCACACCCTTGCCAGGTGTGTTTTGAGCCACCCCTTTCCCTGCTTCACTAGTATTTACACTTGCTCCCACCTACGCCATTCAACATCAATCTCCCCTATCCAGCCCTTGATGTGATGGTCTATATGTCAGTCTTTCTGGGCTTCTCTGATTCCTAACACCTCAAGCTGCTGCCAGTTTCTTCCTCTGTGGGCAGTATCTCTTGACTTCAGGAGTTTTGAACTTCTGCTCCAGGATTGACTTCTTGTGACTTAAGGCATCTTCTCCTCCATTTATGCTACAAGAGTTCCCCAGGGGAGATGATGAATCCTATACATTTGGTAGGTTTAGAAATAATCTTTTTTTTATTATGAATGTAACTTCATTTTTCTTCATTTTTTTCCAGCATAGCAGATCATATAATTGTCTGATTCAATATGGTTCATGCCATACCATCTCAGCTCACCAATTTCTGTTATTTTAGGTGTCATTGAGTTGACTCACAAGGACTCTATGCACAATAGTTCTCAACCCTGCTCTAACCTGAGTTAATCTCACTGCCAGTTAGTGTGTCAATCCATCTCATCAAGTTTCTTTTTTTGTACTGTCCCTGTACCCTTCCAAACCGTGTGTCCAAAGTATATCATAAAGAGCTTCAAAACCTTGCCTCCAACAAGCAACCTGGTTTCACCCTCTCCAGGTTATACTTATTTGTTCTCTTGGCAGTCCATGGTATGTTCAAAATTCTTCTCCGGCACCACAAATCAAAGGCATCAATTCTTTTTTGGTCTCCTTAGTCCTTCTTCAGCTCCTGATACATAGCAAGTAATTACAAAAATCATAGCCTGAATTAGGTGCACATAAGTCTCTAAAGGGACATCATTGTTCTTTAGCTCTCTGAAGATGTCTCTGACAGCAGATTTTCCTAATGTAATTTGACTTTTGATATCTTGACTGTTTTGCCAAGAGTATTGATTGTGGAGCTGAGCAAGCTGTAATTGTTAACAATCTCAATCTCCTCCATTTATCATGGTGCTGCCAATTGGCCCAGTGGTAAGAATCTTTGTTTCCTTGATGTTGATCTTCAACCCATATTAAATACTGTAGTCCTTGATCTTATATATCAAACACATCAGGTCCTCCTCAGTTTCTGGAAGCAAGGTTGGGTTATTTACATCCACCTCAGTCTTGTCGTCTTTTTCTGTCTTTGTAATGACGTTTTGCATTCTTCATGGATAATGTTTTTGATATCTCCTCACTTCTCATCTGTCTTCGTTCAATACTATCCAAGGCCTCAAACCTGTCCCTGAAATAATTTTTAAGTTTGAATGGGATAGACTCAAGGCTATATTTTATTTCTAGTGGATTTGTTTTCATTTTCTTTAGCTTAAGTTTGAACTTGCATATTATTTGTTGAAGTTCTGTTCCACATTCAGCACCTGGCCTAAATTTTACATCTGACATTTAGCTTCACCAATGATTGTTTCCACAGAAGTAATCGATCTGATTTCTGTGTAAACCATCAGGTGAGGTCCATATGTCTAGTTGCCATTTTGTTTCTTATAAAAGCTCTTTGCAATGAAAAAAATCCTTGATTGTACACAATTCTATCATTCTACCCCAATTTCATGTCTGTTGCCAAGTCCATGTTTTCTAACTACTGATCCTTCTTCCTTGTTCCCAACTTTTGTATTCTAGTCATCCGTTATTATTAACGAATCTTGCTTGTGGCAGTCTTCAGTATGAGTTGAGACTCAATATCAAGAAAACAAAGAATCTCACCACTGGGCTGATTGGCAGCATCATAATGGATGCTGAAGAGTTTGAGATTGTTCACAGTTTTGGTTTGCTTGGATCCACAACCAACACTCTTGGCACCATCAACCAGGAAATTAAAAGACGTGTTATGGTGGGAAAGTCTGTGGTTAGAGGTCTCTCTAAAGTGCTGAAGTGCAAAGATGTCAGCCTGGAGACTACTTTGTGCCTGATACATGCCATGGTTTTTTTAAATCACTTATTATGCATTGGAGAGCTGGACAATGACTAGGGATGACAGAAGGAGAATTGGTGCTGGAGAAGAGTATTGAATATACTATGGATTGCAAGGAAAGCAAATAGATTTGTCCTGAGGAGGGTGAAGCCAGGCTGCTCCTTGGAGGCAAGGATTCTGAAGCTTCATCTGACATACTTTGGACATGTTGCAAGGAAGGACCAGTCGTTGGAGAAGGACGCCATGCTTGGGAAGGTGGAGGGACAGTGCAGGAGTGGAAGACCCTATATGAGATGGATTGATTCAATGACTGGTATAATGGTGGTAGGTGTGTTGGAGATGGTAAGATTGGCACAGGATAGGGCAGAGTTTAGGGCTGTTGTACATAGGGTCGCTATGAGTTGCCCGTGACTCGACACCACATAACAACAACAACAACAACAACAACAACATGGTTGCATGTTGGATTGATTTATGACTGCAAAAGTTGGTAAAAATCTTCTATTTCCTCTTCTTTGATCATGGTTGTTGGTGCATATATTGGAATTATAGTGATATTTGCAAGTCTTCTTGGTGTCCGCATGGATATTTTCCTGTCACTCACAACATTTTATTTCAAGATGAATCTAGAAATGGTCTTTTTTAATTATTAATTCAACCAGTGTCTAGTATGTGAGTATTTATGTGTCCTATTTCTTTTTTACCAATGTCCAATTTTCCTACATTCATATTTCTTGCATTCCACATTCTAATATTTAGTGGCCGTTTTCAACTAGTACTCTTTATTTTTATTTCCCAATACGAAAGCTTAGCCTCCCGTGCTGTTTCTACTTATCTAAGTGTGCTCTATTGTTCATAGGGTTGGAAGTCCTATTAAGTTGAAAGTGGAGGTCCAGTCTTCTTTGTCTTCCTTAATTTAGAAGTTCACCTTTAATACACTATCTGACAGATAAGCATTTTATCCAAAATTGCAGATCAAAGATAATATAATGTAAGATAAATTCAGTGGCTTCTTGCATTGTCCACTGGTGTCTGCCTCACCAGCAGGCAACCATTCCTCCAGCTAGCACCTGCCAGAACCACCTGTACCCTTGCTCTGATTAAAGATGCCCTCTAAGAATCCAGTTTAAGGAGCTCTGGTGGCTTAGAGGTAAGAAACTGCACTGTAATCTTGAAGGCATGAGATTCAAATTCACCACCTGTTCAGCAGCAGAAGGACAAGCAATCTCCTGCCATATGATTAAACCTCCTCTGAAAACTCACTACAGGGTCAGCTCTGGGTTGGTTCAGACTTGATGGTATACAACAACAATCCACCTTAGCCTGTCAATGTCTAGTATGTCAATATTTATAAATCCCAATCCCCTAAAGCCCCATCAGCACTTGTGTGCTAAGAGAGGCCTAAATGAACCCTTAATATGATGGCTCAGGCCTCCATTTACTTCTGCCTTTTAGTTCTCTCTCTTGGCTCACAAGAGATGATGCCCTTTGGCCTTCTGTTGCACTGCAGCTTGTGGCCCCTCCAACTTGTCTTCTGACAGCCAATCTGTAGGTCTCCACCTTGCACTATTTTTCTCTGCCTCATGATACCCTTTCCTGCCCCTTGAGCCTAGGAGGTTCAATAGAGACCGACCCTAGGTCCAAAAAAAAATCCACAATATTCCTCAATCCTTTTTCTTGGTGTCATTCAGGTCCCTGTCCTCTGCTTGCTTCTGTAATTTGTAAGATAAAAGGTATGACTCAAGCATGAGTGTAAGTTGAATAAGGAAGGTGACATGAGTAGTTAAATAATGGTGGAACTTGTAAGACTGAGACTCAAAGACACAGCAAACCTTAATAATTCTTTATTAACATATAGGTTAGAATTTTCTCTAACAGTATAGTCTCTAGGGAGTTGTGAAGTAACCCAAAGGCAGCACCTTTCTGGTGATTCAAATCTACCAGTGGCTCTTGAAGGAGAAAAGTGGGCCATCTTTGTAGCCTAAGAAATTCTGTGAAGGGTCAGGTTTGAATCAGTTCTCACTTGCTAATGAAAATGAAATACATCAGAAAATGGGTGATAACTACATCAGATCATTAAACAAAGAAAGCCTACAATACAAAGAAATATTGCTTAGGTAAATTGGCACACACTATGAGGGGACAAAATGAAATGTAATATATCTGTGCTTACAAATTCTATAGTTTGCTTTATAGATTTGCTTTTGTTATCAGTATTTCATCTATTCAGTTTAATCCATGCTGCCCTAAGGCATTCTGTGCCATGTTTAAGAGGGAGCTATGGCTATAACTCCTTAGTGTTCACAGGGTTTTCAAAGGCATGTTATTGAAGAAATAGATAGCCCATCCTGCTTCCTAGTCTATTTTAATCAGGGAACTCTAACAAAACTTGTCCTCCACAAGTAACCCTTAAGGCATTTGACACACCAGTGGCAAAGCTCTCAGTATCACAAAACCCCAGCTTATCTCTGAACAGGAAACTGACAGACAAGTACTGTACCATTTGGAGCAATGCTTTCCCCAAACAATTAACACCAGGCCTGAGGGAGAGAAAAAATACTTACCACTGGACTGGTAACATCATGATGAATGGAAAGGAAATTGAAACTGTCAACAGCTTCTTCTTGCTTGGATTCACCCTTATACCAACAGTAAGGAAAAATGGAGACACATTGCACTGGGAAAATCTGCAGTTAGGATCTTTCCAAATTATTGAAGAGTAATGACATCACTTTGAGGACTAAGGTGCATCTGCTTTAGGCCACAGTCTTTTCAATCACCTGTCATGCATCTGAGAGCTGGACAATATGTAAGGATGACAGAAGAATTAATTCATTTGAGACATGGTGTGGGAGAAGAGCACCAAAGATGCCATGGAAAGCCAACAAAACAAAGAGATTCATCTTGGGTAAGGTGTAGCCAGAATGCTCTTTAGAGTCACTTCACATACTTCGGGCATGTTGCTAGGAATGGCTATACCTTGGAGAAGGACATGATGCTGGGAAGAGTGAGGGGTTGGCAAAGGAGAGGAAGACCAGGTGGATTGACAAGGTGACTGCTGCAGTGGGCTCTTCTTGTGTGTCAGAGAGTTTAAGGATGGTGCAGGATAGAAAAAGGTTCAGATCTTTTGTTCATAGGCTACCCATGAGTTGTGATCAACTCAACAACACCTAAAAACAATAGCTATAACTAAATGGTTCACATAAATATTAACATGCTAGACAACAGAGAACTAAGGTGAACTGTTCTCAACAGTAACAACTACAACAACAGCCACCCTAAGTACAATGTTGTAAGTGACAAGATATTATCCATATGCATACAAAGAAGATCTGTTAATAATATAACTAGTATTCAAATATGTGCAAAGAAGAGGAAACTAAAGATTTTTACCAAATTTTGTCATTAAAAAATTCACTAAACATACAATCAAGATGCATTAATTACAATAACTTGTGACTTGAATGCAAAAGTTGGAAATAATGAAGAATGATAATTGGAAAATGGACTTGGTGACAGAAATGAAACTAGAGAATTGAATCTAGTACATTCATTGATTTATTTATCATAAATACCTTTTACAAGAAACACAAATGCCAACTGTACACATGGGCCTTACCTGATGGACTGCACAGAAATCACATTAACTACATCTGTGAAAGAATCACTGGAGAGTCTCAGTATTAACAGTCAAAATCAGGCCATGTTCTAACTTTGGAACAGACCATAAATTATTTATGTCATGTTCAAAGTGAAAATAAATAAGATTAAAACCAGTCCATGAAGAATAAAATACAAGCTTGGGTTTTTTTCACTGGAATTATTACACTCCAATAATCAAAGACTCAGAGGTGTTGTGAGATGATGTCAAGGAGATTATCCATGAAGAGAGCAAAAGGTCATTATATAGAGGGGAAAGAAAAGACCAAAATGGATATCAGAAGGGACTCCGAAAATTGCACTAGAGTATTGAGAAGCCAAAACAAAGGGAAGATATGTAGAAACGAAAGAAATGAATAGAAAATTTTTAAAAAGCAGCTCAAGAAGACAAAGCAAAGTATTACAATGGAATGTGCAAAGAGCCAGAGAGAATTGCAAAACAAATTCAAGCCTCTAGTTGCAATACTGAGAGACACTTGAGATACTAGAATGACCCAGGAAACATCAAACAAAGGTGGCGGAAATATACAGAGTCACTGTGCCATAAAGAATTTGTCAACACTGAAATATTTCAGGAAGTAGAGTACTATAAAGAGCCAATGGTAATGAAGAAAGAAGCTCATGTTGTATTAAAGGCATTAACAAAAAGTAAGGCACCAGGAATTGATGGAATATCAATTATCATGTTTCAACTAAGAGAAGTAGTCCTGGATTTGCTCACCTGTTTGGGGCAAGAAATTTGGAAGGCAGTACCTGGATAACTGCCTGTTTTTCTGAAGGCTGTAAGTTGCATGGGAGGAGATTTTTCTCTGGTGAATTTAAACCACCAGAATAGTGCTATCTATGAGTTACTTAGCAGCACCACCTCCTATGGCCACCAGAGCTTCCTACTATTCATGAAATAAAAAGAAAGAAATTTTAACCCTTACTCTTCCTTGTCATTAAAATTGCAGTTCAAGAACCTATGTTATATTATTAATTTGTTTTGACTAATTTAAAAGAATCTCCATTCTTTACAATAATGTCTGAGTACACTTGGACAATTTGTGAGATATTAAAGGTCATACTAGAGGATGGCTGAGCACGGTAACTGCAACAATGGACTCGAGCGTGTTGGGGACCATAAGGATGACTCAGGACAGGGTAAGGTCCCTGCCTGTTGTTCATGAAGTTACTATGAGTCAAGCTTGATTCATTGACACCTAATAACAACAATGAATGATTAAGTAGAAAACATAGATATTTTTAAGTGTGTAACCTCCCTACAATGGTGAACTACAAATTATTTCTTTGAAAGTTAGAACTGCTAATGAAGCAAATAACTAAAAATCTCCCAGGTTCTTGTCCTCGTGACATTCAAAATGATGTCTTCAGGGAATACTACCACTATCAAACGTGATTTCAAATGAATCTGGGCATTTAGAAAAGTAAAGTTTGTGCAAACTTGATAACATCAGGAAGAAATTATGATTCTAGACTGGAAGCTGGAAAAAAAATAACAGGCGATGACATGCCATTTTTAGAGGAAATATTTTCATCTTTGATGCCTCTATGTACAAGGTGAGGATTGGGACAAACATCAGATGTAATTATATAATTGAAAGTGATTTCCAAAGTCAGAGTGTGAATAAGATCCCCTTTTAAAGTTTTGTCTCTCTTCTCCACCAGATCTCTGCAGTTCCAGAACAAGGAAAAGAGAAGAAAGAGGGCTGTACATCTTTTGATAGGTTGTTTATTTGTGTTGGTGCTCCATGTTATTATAGGTGAGTTATTCTAACATACACACGTCTGACATGGTGTAATTAAGAACCCGTTTATCCTTTGAGTGCATTGTGTTATGTTCTGTGAAAAAGCAGAACGATGGATAATCTCCTCCAGTGCAATTTACTGCCTCTGAAAATCAACTGACTGTCAGCTAAACATCTCACAGTCTGTCAGGAGTAAAACAAAAGAAGTTTTATTGAACAATAATATAGCTCAAAAAAATAATACAGCTCAAGCTGCAAAATGCAAAGTAAAAATACAAAGCACTCTATTATTCAAGTGGAGAGAATGAGCTAGCTGTATATCTAGATCGCAAAGGGAAAATAGAGGCTAATGACTGACTATAGAGATGATGAGCTGCAACTGAAGTCCTTTACGATAAAAAGGCCAGCCATTTGGCTATGAGAGGGTGAGCTACGATATAGGTGAATAAAACCAGCTAGTCTAGTTACACCTCATATGTTTTAAGTCAAGTTATACATGAGAGTTATGAGCACATTTTTCTTCAGGAATAAATTCTTTATATCTTAACATATTCTTCCCAATTTTTTTATCCCTGATCTTATGTTTCCTCAGAACTTGTGTTGGTCCCATCATTCTTATGTCTGACACAAATGCTTGCAGTTTCAATTATTTTTCTAAAAATACTTATACAGTTTGGTAATTTAAAATATTTTATTATTACTGTAGACAATAGCTATGGAATGAATGCAAGGGAGGATTACAGTGAGGGGCTAAATATTATGGTGAATGAATAAAGAATCAATTTAATAAAATTGTCCTCATGTGAACTACTCTTATTTGAAGCTGAAGATCAGTGGTTCACAGCCTCAGCTACACTGACGATTCACCTGGTGAGTTAAAAAAATGCTGATGTCTGCTTCTCATCTCCAGAGGCTCTGATTTAATTTGTCTAGAATTCTGAATGAGCACGGAGAGTTTAAACAGTCCCCAAGTGATTAGAATGTGCAGCCAAGGTTGAGCCAAGGTTCGCAGCCTCTGTTGCACTGAGCTAAGCCAGTGCTGATTGCAGCATCTTCTGCGCTATCTTGTTTTCTGAATGGATATATCCCAAGATAGTAAACTGTGAAGTAGTTACATACTTTTGAGTGTGAACAATGGGAAGCACTGTGTTGTTGCCTCAGTTTTAGATAATGTGATAAAGTTGGTAAATATGGGAAATCTCTATGAGGTGGTTGATTCAGTGACTGGGGTAATCGGGCTGGAGTGTCAGAGGCAGTGTGATTGGCACAGGATAGAGCAGAGTTTAGGACTGTTGTACAAAGGGTTGCTATGAGTCGTAAGCGACTGGACGGCACATAACAACAACAACAACATAAAGAGAAATGTGATATGTTACTTTTGAAAATATTTAATTTTTTGTTGCAAAACAGTATACACAACTAAACTTTTAGACTTCTAAATAAAATACTGCAGGATTGGGACTATATTCCCCTAAAATTGTGTCTTGGACACATAGGGACCTGAGATTGTTTAAAATCAAAGGTTCCTGAAATTTTTCCAAGTTATCCCTATTTTTTGGTATGTTCTTTTAAATATACACTATGATACAACCATTTCACATTTCAGTATATAATTGTTGGCATTTGCATATGTTGTGAAATATTAAAATATTAGTGGTAAGAAGCTGTGCTGCATTCCCAAAGTCACATGATTTGAATCTACCAGATGCTACATGGGAGAAGTATGGACAATCTCCTCCCATACAATGAACTACCTCTGAAAACGCACTGGAGGAGCAACTATAGGTCAGTTCCAACTTGATGGAAAACAACAATAATAAGTATTTTCAGCAAACAAATATTGGCGAGGTTGTGGAGAAATTGGAAACTTTGTTTACTGATGGTCATTATTGTTGTTATGTGCCATCTAGTCTACTGAGACTCATAGAGACCCTATGTACAACAGCCCTAAGTCCTGCTCTGTCCCTTGTCAACCTCACTGTCTCAAACACATCTATCCACATTACCCCAGTGATGGAATCAATTAATCTCATTGAGGGTATTCCTCTCCTGTGCTGTCCCTCCATCCTCCCAAGCATGATGTCCTTCTCCAAGGACTGGTCCCTCCTTGCAACAAGTCCAAAATATGTCAGATGAAGCTTCAGAATCCTTGCCTCCAAGGAATAGCCTGGCTTCACCCTCTTACTGATGGTGGGAGTGTAAAATGGTGCAAACACTATGGAAGACAGTATGGCACTTTCTCAAATAGTTGGGAATATAAATATTATTTTACCCAGCAATTCCACTACTAAGAATATACTCTAAAGAAACCAGAGCTGCCACCCAAAGAGATATATGCATATCCATGTTTATTGCTTCAGTATTCACAATAGCGAAGAGATGCAAGCAACCTAAGTGCCCATCAACAAATGAATGGATACAAGAATTACGGTATATTCTTACAATGGAATGCTATGCAACCCTGAAAAACAAGGAACTCATAAAATATTACACAACATGGGTAACCCTGAAGGACATTATGCTGAGTGCAATATCTCAGTTGCAAAAGCCCAAAGACTGCATAACACCACTGTTATAAAACAGGACTGCCATGAGGGCTGGGGGAAAACTAAGTAAAAAGGGGACAAATGATACACACTGCATTGGAACAAAGGAAGGTAAGACATATTTTAAAAGAATATATGATTAGACATTTATATGATAATGGCCCAGAATAAGAGTTGCATAGCAAAGTAGACTGGAAGAGGAATAAGGGGAAGGGAGGAATTTATGCAACAATGATTGAATATTAAAAAACCAAAAAAGTCAACTGGGGGGTTGGGAAGAACATGTGCAACAAAGAACAAATTTAAATCTAACTTTTCTGTAAACTTTCATTTAAATCACAAAAAAGAACTATTTTTATAGATGCCCAAAGTGAAAATATTCCTAATGTAAACTTAAAAGTGTAGAGTATAAATTTGGCGCGGTGTATAGTCACAATATATATTATTTTCAGCACACTAAAAAGTTACTGCATAATTTATTAATGTCTCACAGTATGCCATTATTTCTTTTTTAACTTATTTTTCCCACTATAAATCAGTTTGTCTACTGAAGATTGGAAGGTATATAAAAACCATAAAATATAGACATAACTATGTAGACTTCTAACAAGGAAAAAAAATCTGATATTTACTGCATAAAGTCAAGGATTGTAGTCTGCAATGTGAATTGAAGCTCAGCTTTGAGAAGACAATGATTTGCACCATGATAGATTGAGAAGAGATTGAGGTTGTTAACAATTTCAGCTTGCTTGGCTCCACAACCACCACTCTTGGCACCGGCAGTCAGGAAATCAAAACAAACAAACAAACAAACAAAAAACCAGAACAAAACAAAACACCCCCCCCTCCGAAAAAAACAACAACATGATTGCCTTGAGGAAATGTGCAGTCAAGGACCTCTCCAAAGTACTGAGAAGCAAAGATGTCTGTCTAGAGACTAAAATGCACCTGATACAGGCCATGGTTTTTGTACTTACTTCCTAGGCATCACAGAGTTGGACAACGACTAAGGATGGCAGGAGAAGAATCAATAACTTTGAGTTGTAGAAGAGTATTGGACAAGCCATGGACCACCAAGAGAGCAAACAGGTCTGTCTTGGAGAGGGCAATACTCAGTTCATCCTTGGAGTCTAGGAGTTTGAAACTCTGTCTCACATATTTTGGGTATATGGCCAGAAGGGACCGGTGCTTGGAGAAGGACCTCATTCTCGGAAGGGTGGATGGACAGTGCAGGAGAGAAAGAACTCAGATGAGATGAATTGATAAAGTGACTAGGATGATGGATGTAGGTGTGTGTTCAAGTCCGTGAGATTGGCTCAGGACAGGGTAGGTTTCAAAGCTGTTGTGTACATAGTGTCGTTATGAGTCATAAATGATTCAACAGTACATAACAATAGTTCCCTTACAAATCAATAGTTATATTGTTGTCAAAATATAATATGTAACTATCTGAATAGACACAATTGACAAAATAAATGAAATGAATGTGTTCCGTAGTTCCTCAGGTAGCTCTTTTGGCGTACTAGGTAAGAAATTGCCCTGCCATCCCAAAGGCAGGCAGAACTAACCCACCAACGTCAGTCTTCTCCTGTGCAACTTATAGCTTCTGAAAACCCACTCGAGGATCAGCTGGGAGTCAGTTCAGATTTCATGACACACACATAGGTACTCATTTTTCTTCTTGTGTGTAGTCAAGTCTGCTACAACTCACAATAGTCCTATGACCAACAGATCAGAACCTTGCCCTATCCTGTGCCAACCTCATATTCTCTGATTTGCTTGAAACTCTACTGTCACTGAGTTATCTCATTTAGGGTCTTTTGTTTCACTGACTTCAATCTTTTACCAGTGAACTCTAGTGGCCTAGTGGTAAGAAACTGCCCCGCCATTGCAAAGACATGCAGTTTGAATTCACTAGCTACTCTGTAGAAGTCTGAGAAATCTCCTCTCATCCCTGTGCCTTGTAATTTACTGCATCTGAAAATGCACTGGAGGATCAGCTATGGGTCTGTTCTGACTCGACATTACAAAATAGTAACAACTACCTTTCCTAGCACAATATCTTTTTCCAAGAACTGATCCCTCCTGACAACATGCTTGAGGTATGTGAACCAAAGTTCTAACATTCTACCCCCTATAGAACACTGGATTATATTTTCTCCAGCAGAGACTTGCTTGATCTTTGGCAGTTCATAGGATAGTCAAAACTCTTTGCCAGCTCTTTGGGTTAACCTTGATAGTACAGATTTTTGTCCTGGATTTTATCATGTATCTTAGGCCACTACAAGTACTTTTGAATAAAAATAATGCATTATTCTAACATGATTCGGGGATTAAGAACAGAGAAACAAAGCTTTTGGGATTGATGATTTACTCATTTTAAAAACATGGTCATGCTGTACATAGATGAATGAGGCCTTCTATGTTTCTCTACATGTTCATTTAGGACAAATATGTTGTTGTTAGGTGTCATTGAGTTGAGTATAATTCATAGGAACATTATGAACAAAGATATGAACCCTGTCCTTTTCTGTACCTTCCTTTTCATCTTTGATAAGCTTGAGCCCATTACTGCAGTCACTGTGCCAGTCAATCTTATTAGGGCCATCTTCTCTTTTCCTGACCCTTCACTTTTCCAAGCATGATATGCCTGCTATTGATAGTCTCTCCTCTGGATGCATTTTTTTCTTTTTTTTAATTATTATTAAATCTTATTAGTTTTAATGAACATTTACAGGAATTTTGGGTTTTCATTCCTTCATTGCTGCACCATTCTCTCTACCCTCCTCCCCAGTTTGTTCTTCTTCCCCCGCCATCCGAATGTCTGTTTTAATTGTCCAATTGCCACAGTGCTTGTCAAAGTCAGTTCTGATTAATCTCCTTTGTCAGTGTGTCCTTTGCCATTCCCTATCACTCCTCCCTGAGAGAGACTTCACCCTGATTCATAAGGAAAAGGGGATGGCGTATTCTCTTAGCTACTTCCTGCTGAAAAGGGACGCTGTGGGTTTCAGGGTGAAGATCTTCTCTCACTACTCTAAAGGGCCCCTTTGGCAGTAGGAAACACATAGACTATTATGGAGATTGATTTTGGAATTTAGATGCACTGTTATTAATTGTGCTTAGCCGTACATGTTCATATCCTTGAAGATATTTCTTCATGAATAAGGATGACAGAAGAATTGATGCCCTTGAGTAGCAATGTTGGAAAAGAACACTGAATATCTCAATGATGGATGCATTTTTTCTAAGACATAAAGATTTGTTCTTTTGGCTGTCCATGAGATATTCAGTGTTCTTTTCCAACATTGCTACTCAAGGGCATCAATTCTTCTGTCATCCTTATTCATGAAGAAAAGACCAAAATGAATGTCAGAAGAGACTCTGAAAATTGCACTAGAACAACAAGCTGCCAAAACAAGTGGAAGAAATGCTGAAGTAAAAGGAATGAGCAGAAGATTTCAAAGGACATCTCGGAAAGACAAAGTATTATAACAGAATGTGCAAATAACTGGGGTTGTAAAATAAAAAGGGAAGAACTCATTCTTCATTTCTAAAATGGAAAGAATTGCAAAACAAATACAAGGCTTGAGTTGTAATACTTAGAGATGTTATGGGGCGTATATGAATGTCCATAGTAATGGAATTCAACACCTGTTAATGGCAAGCTTTAAGACATTTGGGGGGAGATCTGGTGGCCTAGTGGCAAGGATCTGCAACTACAATCCCAGAGGTGAACGGTTCGAATCCACCAGATGTTCTGCCAGGGAAAGAGGGAAAATCTCCTCCTATACCAGTCAGATCTGATTTGATGGTACACTCACAAAAAAAAATACATTTGATAAATGTAATTATTATATAATGTTTACATTTAAATTATTAACTATAAAATTACCACATTTATTAATTATTAATATAATTAGAAGAAAATTGGCAAGTTACCAAGATGCATTTTTTCCAGTATACTTTTCTAAAGGTGTATATTCAGTGCTTCAACATTACCTTTAATTATAGAACACATCATTATGAAACATTTGTAATATATATTGTATAAGGTTTTATTAGTTTTGTTTTTTTATGAAAAGAAAATCTTCACTGTCTCCACCATCCCCATCCCCCAGCTTTAGTAATCACTCACCTTTTGTCCTGATCTACCCATCCCAGATATATTATTTCTGTCCACTTTATTTTTATTTTACATTGGTTTGCATACAGATTTTTTATACATTATATAATTTATTTGTTGCATTTCACACATTCTTACGTTCACATTTCAAAAGTGTTTCAAATGCTCACTCATGTATATTATGTGTTATAACATTGAGCACCATTGATCTCTAACAGCTCTGCTTACCCAGTCTTTTCAGGTCCCCATTGGATCTTTCCTAATTCCTTCACACCTCCCACCTTCCCCTCACCAAACTCTGTTATCCTAGTGATTTCTCTCCTTTGCCCCTCTATCCTCCTCCCCTTCCCCTTTTGAACATTTACACACAACTTAATCAATTACCCTTCTATTTTTACAATAATGGTTTATGCAGTCTTTGTCCTTCTGAGACCAAGTTCATTTACTCAGCATAATGTTTTCTAGATTCTCCCATATTATTCTACAAAGGTTTTTTCCCCCCTCTTTAGTGTTACATAGTATTCCATTGTATGAATTTACCATAATTTTTCAGTCTATTTACTGATGGACATTTGGGCTGTTTCCATTTTCTTGCTGTTGTGAATAATGCTGCTGTGAACATAGGTGTACAAAACTCAATTTGTGTCTTAGTTCTATTTTCCTCAAGATTTTGATATAGATATATGTTCGTTTAGAAAGAAAGAGAAGGAAAACTGGAGAAAATTGCTTTTGAATGATGGTTTCGGGAAAGAGTACTGAATATACTGTGGTGTATCAACAAAACTGCCTTGGAAGAGGTAAAGCCAAAATGTGCCTTAGAAGTGAAGAGAGTGAAATTTCATCTCACATGCTTTGGACTTGTTATCAGAAGAAGTAAATCCCTGCAGAAAGACATAACGCTTGGGAAAGTTAGAGTTGGAAAGAGAGATAAGCCTTCAAGGACAGGGGATTGACACAGTGGCTGCAATTGTGATGATGGTTAAGGGTTGGATAGTACTTCCTTCTCTTCTACACTATATATGTAATAGCTCATGTACATAGCTACCTTACAATAACAACTTAGTTAACTAGATATGGTTTATAATGTATACAGAAAATGAAAATGTCTGGCAATTGAGTATAAATTGTTACCGCTTGCATCTGAAAATTCTACTGGCTGAATGCCTGAGGTTGTTTCTTTATGATACTAAATGCTGACTCATGACAAGTTGGGCTACCATTGAAGTACATGCTTATGTCATTTTTTATGTGACTTGAACTTCTTCCAGTGTGATGGCTGTACTCTAAGAAGAGTATTTCAAGATACTCCTAAGAGAGAGTATTTCAAGATACACAGAAAGATGCTACAAGATGCCACTCATCACAAAATTTAATTGAAACCTACCAATAAGAGCAGCTCCAATTAAAGATCAGTATACATAGATTCCAGTTCTTTCTATGAGGAGAAGACTACACAAATACAAGGACAGGAATCAATAGTATTTCCCATGTAAAACACTTAAATATTTACTTTAAGACTGTGCTTTGGAAAATAACACTGGAAGTACAATATAATTTTTCTTCTGTAATTTTAGTAATATCCCTCTTTGCCAAGTTTGCTTCCCATGAACTGTAATTGTAAATTTTTTTTTCTCAATAATTTTATCTTCATGTTCTTAGTTTCAGTTTCTGATCTGTTTTATCTCTTTTCTCAGTAGAACAATAAAATACACTGAACCACATGACTTTGATTTCTCTTGTCAGGGAACTTTTTTTTCTGTTCTTAGATGGAGTCAGTCTGACTCCAGCTGCAGATTTGTACTTCTGATATACAACAGATATATGCCTTTATGGTTCTTTCATGAAATGTACTCTACATCATCCATATGAAGTCTGTTTATTTTAAAGTATTTTAAATTGATATTGTCTGAACCAAAGATCAGTGGTTTGAACTCACCAGTCACACTGTAGGAGAAAGAGAAAACAGTCTGTTTCCTGTAAAGATTTGCAGCCTTGGAAACATCACAGGGATATTTCTAATCTATTTTATAGGGTTGATATATGTTAGAATCTTTTTTATTACACTAGGTTTTGTTGTGGGGATTTTACCCCTCTTCTGAAGCCCTCCTTTTAGATTCTGCCATTTAATTATGCTATGGCAGCAGGATATACCTTTATTCTGTAACGGATTATATCAGCAGGAGGCATGACAAAATAATTAAAAAAATAAACTCTAATGACTTCATTTTTCAGTTAGCAGGAAGGAAAAATCCCTTATAGACACACTAATTTGTATCTACATAGATACAAGTGACTTGATGTTAAATATTTGTAAACTGTTGGTATATGTTTTTTGTACTTTTGGTACAAAGATTTGAAGGTTTGATAATATGAAACTACATAATATCTTTTATGTTGTTGGTTGTTGTTCACTGTAGAGTTGAGCACAACTCAAATCAACCCTATAGGTAAAAGACCTGAAACCTTTCTATAACTATCATCTTTTCTCAAAGTTCATAGGGTTTCCCAAGGCATGTTGTATATGTATGTAGAAAAGATATATCAGGCAAAGAGAAAATAGATTTTAGAAACGAAGATACAATCAAAAGTTTAAGAAAGTAAGATCTGCATTGTGAAACTGGTTACTGTGAATTGTGTGCTTATGTTTGAATATCCCAATTCTTATGTCTATTATTGAGAATTATCATATTTGTATGTGTGTTCAAAATACAGGTTGATTAAAACTTGGATAAAATGAGATGAAATGTGAAAAAAAAACCCTTACACATTTTAAGCTCATTAAGTAATATTGGGGGATTATATATTTATAAATAATTGTTATGTATGTCTTATGTGTTAACATTTTATATTCCTTATGTTAAGTTGCACTCCATAATGAATTTTAATCATTGTTGTCTTGCATCAGTAAGTTTAACAAGTTGTCTTAGTGTTCCACAAGCAAAATTGAGTCATCTGCGTATCACAGGTGGTGTAGTGAATAACATGTCAGACTGCTAACCAAAAAGTCAACAGTTCAAATTCACTAGCTTCTCTGTAGGAGAAAATGAGCAATTCTCCTGTAAGATTTAAAGCCTTGGAAAACTAGTGATATAAGTGTTTTTATATGTCAGAACCTACTTGATGACAGTGGGATTGGTGGTTTATCACATTTATCTGTATATGTAGTCAGTTAATTTTGACAAGCAAAGTTACGTTAGCAATATTGCAAGTTGTTAATAAGCAATATCCAATCTTGACACTGTTTCCTTTTTCATATTTTTCCAAAGTAGTATTATACATATAGTTTAAATAAATTTGTCTGACATACTTTGGACATGTTGCAAGGAGGGGCTAGTCCTTGGAGAAGGATGTCATGCTTGGGAGTGTGGAGGGACAGCACAGGACAGGAAGATCCTCGATGAAAGGGATTGATTCAGTGACTGGGGTAATAGGGGTAGATATTTTGGAGATGGTGAGTTTGGCACAGGTTATGGCAGAGGTTAGGGCTGTTGTACACAGGGTCACTATTAGTTGTAAGTGACTTGACGGCACATAACAACAACAACAACATAAGAAAAATTAATGGAGATTGTCTATGTTATATTTAAAAAGAGAAAAATTTGAAGAAATATAACTGAATAAAAATAAAGTTGGACAGTCCCCACACTCCACTCTGTACCACCACTCTCTTTGCACTACCACGCATATCCTCCACCCTGCAAACTTTATTTTCTTTCCCAGAAGGTGTTAAAATTCAGAGGAACCCCTGTCAGAAAATGAAGCAAGCTGGAGTGTCTCCCTCCTGATCACCCAAATGTGTAGGTTGGCCATTGTCACCAACAGAGCTTTGGGAACTGCCCTGTTTGAATCCTGCCTTTTCCTGGACCTTTGTTTAATCTCAGAGGAGCACCTCTCCTCCAGAAAGCTGCAGGAGAGGAAACAGACATGAGGGTTGGCCAGCAGCACCAGCTGATATTTGAGAATTGCACTGTTGTAACCTTGCCTCTTCCGTGGGCCTTTGTGTGCTCAGATGATAGTGGCTCCCCCTGACCAGTCACAGGAGTAGAGAAGAGTGCACAAGGTGGCCATTAGCACCAACTGAAACTTGGGGACTGCACTGTTTGGACCTTGCTGCTTCTCTGGGCTTGTGTCTGCTCAGACAGAAAAATTACCCTCCAAACTTATTACAGGAAAGGAGGTACAAGGGTTAACCAGAGTTGCAGGAAAGGAGGTGTAAAAGTTGACCACTGATAACAGCTAAGGCTTCAGGAGGACAATTTTGGGACATTTTTGCTTCCCTGGTCCTTTGTCTGCTTAGGCAGGAGTGGTTTCCTCTTGACTAGGTACATGAGAGGAGAAAATTCCACTGGTCAGACAAAAACACCAACTGAAACATGGAGGGCTGCACTGTTTGAACCCAGCTACTTCCAGACCTTTTCCCCCGAGGAAAAGAAACTTGACAGAACTCCTAGGACTTTGTCTACCTCTGGGGGAAAATACCTTCTCTCATCAAACTAGGACAAAAATGAAAGAATACCACCACATCTGGAAAAAGAGAGAAACCCCAGCTCCCTAGCCCTTAAAAGACAACTAGATGAGAAACTTTCCACAGGAAATGAGGAACAGAGCTGTCCAGTAGGAAAGATTGCCACTGGGAAACTGAATCAGGGCCAAACATTTAAAGTCTGCAACTTGTCAATAGCATCATAAAGTTAAGGAACTGATTACAATCGACATAGACACAACAAAAAACTGCTACACACATACCAAGAATAACTTGACATAATGCCAAGGAAGCAACAAGGATGTTGGAACATTATGGAAAAACAAAACAAAAAATAAAACAAACTTTCCCCTAAGAAAGCATATCAAATTTTACACCAAATGTATACCCCAGAGACAGGGGGATAGAAGAAATATATCAGCATGGAGTCATATGAACAGCTACTGAAGAAATTATACTTGATGGAAGAAGAATTGTAAATATAAAGTGAATAACCTAGAGACAGGGAGACAGAAGAAATGTGTAATCTCCTCCTTACAATCTCTGCAAATCTACTCGAGAGTCAGCTATGAGACAATGACAATTACTTTGATTTTTCATATCCTGAAGAAATCCTCAGTAGCAGTTCAGTGGTAGAATGTAAGTGTTCTATGTAAGAAACTATAGTTTGACACCCAGATACATGCATCTCATGTGAAGTTACCATTCATCTGGCTATATCAAAATAGCTACTAATGACATTCTAGGGGGAAAAAAGACTGCTTCCAGCATCAATGAATCACAAATACCTAGAATGAAGACTATCATTAATACATATATGTATATTAATTGACTGCAGGCTACTCCTTCATTTCAGTGACCTCTAAGCAAGCTCACAGGTGTCTACACTGAGAAACATCAATTTCTCTCAGATCCTATCTAGAGTATCCACTCAGGTATTTCTCATCTTTCTACTAATAAATCTCAATACTATCAAACCATGAACATACCATGGACTGCCAAGAGAATAGAAAGGTATGTCCTGCAGAGATTAAAACCAGTTTACCCTCTGGCAAGATTAGGCACTTTAGGGGTTGTATGGCAATAGACTAGTTTGCCCTTTGAAGACAAATGTTTTGAAACTCTATTTAATGTAAGTTGGTCATGTCATCAGAAGGACCAGTCCTTGGAAAAGGATATATGGAATGCTTGGAAGGGGAGAAGCCTGGCACAGACGGGGAAGACACTGGAAAAAACGGATTAGTACAGTTACTGTGTCAATCACCAGAGATAGTGAGGTTAGCTCAAGGTAGGGCAACGTTCAGAGCCTTGTTCATAGGATCGCTGTAAGTCATAGTAGACTATCAATACATAACAATAACTATCAAACTTATCTTTCTTTTATTCTATGTCTTGGAGCCCTGAATGTCTGCTTCCTTTAGCTAATAAAATAATCACTGAACTCCCTTTTCTCTTGCCTGTGAATTTTTATTAAAAGAACTTGTGTTGTTTTTTTAAAGAAGAAAAAACAGGGTACAAATAACAAAGTAATGGACAAACAGAAAAGAGCAAAAATGCAATTCAGAATTAGAAGACCAAATGGCAGGATTTTTCAACACAGTGAAGAGGCAAAGTGTTAAACAGAAGAGATAGAACAGAGAGCCAGCAACCTCCGAAGACCATAACTTCAATGAGAATCTATTAGAAGGAAAAATATAGAGAAGACAGAAGGAAAATAGAGAACACATAACAATCATGCTGGATAAAATCAACTAAAAAAAACATATGTATGATCAGAATTCCAGAATAGAAGAGGAGGGAGAAAAGCACTGAAAAATTATGGGGAAGAGTTACTAGAAGAAAATTTTCTAGATATCATGAAAAATAAGGAAATCAATATCCAGGAAGCTCAGCTAACACCAAGTGGACTAGACCCCAAAAGAAAAACATAAAGATATATCATAATCAAATTTTACTAAATCAAAGAAAAAGAACACGAAAAGCAGCAAGAGAAAAGAGTCACCTACAAAGGAAAACCAATTAGATCAAGTTCTCACTTCTCAGAAGAAACCCTGTAAGAAGATAATGGAATGGTATATACTGGAGGCTGAAAGAAAACAATTACCAGCCAAGGATCCTGTACCCAGTATAGCTCTTCATCAAACATGAAAAAGAAATTAAGTCATTTGCAGAAAAACATAAATTTGACAAATTTGTGAACTCAAGACCAGCTCTACAAGTAATATGAAGGGAAGTCCTCTGTCTTCGCCATACAGAAAGCAAAGAAAAATGGATGAACCAAAGTAACCAGCAACAATAGGTGAAAAATGCAGCAAAATGGCAAAAATAAAACCTGGTCTGTCAATAATTATACTTAATGTGAAAGACTCAATTAATACTTGAAAAGATGTAATAATAGGCACAGTTCAATGATCCTTAAATAAAATTCAAAGTATATAATTGTATGAAGCACAATGTAAATGAAAGACTATATAAAACACTATGAATATGAATATGAGTTATATACAATGTAAATAAATTATTACATGAAGAATGAAAAGGAGAGGAGGGGTAGAAAAAGAGAAAGGGTAATGATTATTGGGCTGGTGGAGGTTGGTGTGTGGGAGAGTCACATAGTAGGGAAAAGGTTCAGTGGGGGTCTCAGGAGAATAATGTGATAATGGACCAAGATAGGTCCTAGTTAATTGTATGAAATACTGTGTATATGAGAGATTTCTCAGGAACCTAATATACTTGATCAAAGCACATTTTGTATGCATGATTATATGCATATTAAAAAAATGTGCAGGAGGATGAGATATTTTTCCAAGACAAAGAAAAGCTGGATATTGTAGAGTGTAACTCTGCCTTTGGCCTGTACTTGATTCAAAGTACAAAGGGAAAGATCCTCCCTGAAGATAAACTTGTTAAAAATAGATTTTTTTTAGTGGGTTCTGGTGCTTAGTGGAAGAGAAAGATTAAATCTCACTTCTTACTCTGAGGAGCTTTGTATTTGAATGGATTTAGAAATCTACCTTGGACTTTTAATTGAAGAAGTTCACATTTTGAAAGAAAGGCAAGCAGGAAAGAGAGAAGAACAAAGAAAAAGTAAAAGACTGAGAGAGCTGGCAAGTGTGCTCACTTATAGGAGTCACTTGGACCTACTGGAGTGGAAGTTGGAGGAACATATGGTGAAAAAACAGGTTGAGCGTGAATGTGTCCCTTATCACTGTTTACCTAGCATGCTCAGGTGTATGGACAAGTTAAAAAAGTGTTTTTGCTCAAGGAGGAGATAATCATGTGGATCCCTGTCATTGATTTAGCCCCATTTAAGGGCTAAGACTGAGAGAAAGTACTGACAGGTTTGGAATGCAGGGAGAAGTATCAACTCCTGAGTTTGGGGCTAACAGCCATTTGAGCCTAGCCACAGATGGCTGGGGATGAGTTGCTAAGAACTCAACCAGATCAAGAAAGGATTCATGTTGTAAGTGACTCTTGATTGCTATAATCTGATGGTTTGCTCTGGACTGGACTTTGCTTGTAGATGCAGATGCTCAAAGTTTCCAAATTGAACAGAAAATCCTTCAGCATAAAAAGTATGCTAGTTCTGAGTACTGGTTTGGTAAGGATGAGCAAATCTTAAATTAGTTATATAAAATGAGTATATTAGTAGCTGGCTTACATGCTTACATGAATGTGGTCATAAGTAAGATGATGTAAGGGGGGAAACCACCCCAGCATATACATGAATGTTATACAATGTTAATAAAAATTATAAAAAATACAAAATGCAAGCATAAGACAGTGTATATGAATGATTGTATGCAAACCAATAAAATAGTTAATAGTGTCAGCGATTAATAAGACAAAATCAGTAAAATTATACTTGATGTAAAATGATTGGCTAGTGGAAAATTCCAAGTCTTCCA
This sequence comes from Elephantulus edwardii, assembly GCF_000299155.1. NCBI lineage: Eukaryota > Metazoa > Chordata > Mammalia > Macroscelidea > Macroscelididae > Elephantulus > Elephantulus edwardii. The sequence continues at coordinate 8,209,815 of NW_006399850.1, forward strand.
CTTATACCTATTAAAGAGTTTCACGTTATGCTGAGATGAACATTCAGAAGATGATGTCTTACTCTCTATCACTGGTCTTATCACCTTCTTACTATACTATTTAACTTTAGGAGAATGTATGTAAAAATTTAGTGTTCTATTTCTTTTAAAAATCCAGGAGTTTCATTATTGTAATTCCTTTGTCACATTTGTAAATGCAATAAAAAAGAAATCAGAATAATACAGATACTAAGATTTTGATATGGATTTTGTCTCTTTTTAAGGTACAACATAGTATTTTAACTGCACCTGTGTACATCTCAGTTCTTAATGAATCTTTATATCATTTAAAAAAATGTTAGAATGCAATGGAAATGGTGCACCTGCATTTCTGAATCCTGACAAATGTTTTTATGAAAAAGTGCTTCTCCAATCAGGTGGCTGGCTCAACATAATTATATTAAATTTGCTTTTCAATGTACCTGTCACATTTGCAAATTGAATTGCGTAGAAAAAGCAATATGTATATTTGGAAAAGTCCCAACTTTAGATAAATGATAAAACTACAGCTCGAGGGTGAGGGTAGGAGCAGAGTGGTGAGGATGGGGGGAGGCGGGAGGGCGTTAATCATAAGGTCGCACACTTTTATTGGTGGAGGGAGGGATGGTGGTGAAGGAAATGTAAAAGATCTGGTGGGAGAAACAATATATACAAGCTTTGTAAATAAACCAGTATAAAAAAAATACTGAAAAAAAGCAAAAAGACAAAAAGCCCCTACAGTTTCTAAGGAGAGAATTAACTAAATGGAAAGATCAAATAGTCTTCAGTGAAGATCTTGGTAATGTGAAGATACTCAAATATTTTAGATCTACACACATGCTTTATTGTTTCCTAATTAATCCTGCACCCTGACTAAATGTAATAAATATTTATCTGGAAAAATCTATCAAAAATACATTTCAAATGGATAATAGCCAGAACATAATGACCATGGCATGATGACCAACAACCTCTATTGCAAACAACAACAGTGGAAGCCAAACCATACAGAAGCATCGCAGTTGGCCAGTGACTGCCACTTGTCCACTTCTATTTAGAGCATACCTGAAATTCTGTTTCTCTGTCTGTCTGTCTACTTTGAGTTTTTGTCAAATGGAGGTGTTGGTGACTGACTCCCTTAGTACAGCCATCTCTAAAGAAAAGATATCTGTTTTCACTTGGTTGATCTTTGGTTGTTTCTTCATCTTTTTTTTTTAATTCCCCCAAAATACTATCAGCACTGACTGTTGTAATAGCCTTCCATCTACCACGAGGTATGATATTCACAGTTGTTCCTTTGTCTTTCTTTCCTTAGTTTGTGGAAGTAGTTGTTATGAGAATAGGAATTAACTCATCACTGACCTTCTTGTGGGTTTTCGTAAGCAATAAATCTCCCTGGAAATGACTTTTCATCTGTGTGACTGGGAACAGCTGGTTGATCTGAACTTCTTGTCTTTGAGTCGACAGCACAACTCTTTACCACTAGACTTGTGATGTCTATTATAATGTATTAATGTTTTGAGTTTCCCAGATATTTTTTTATTGTTTCCCCAAGATTTGTTATTGTTTAAAAGTTGTTTGTGGAAGAAACAAATGCCTGATATATAACTTTTATCATTAGATGTGTAAGGTAAATAAATGACTATAAAAATTGTGACCCTCATGTTTTTCTCATAGATGTAAATGTTACTTATGTGAAATCTTGCTAACAAATGTCACTTTAAACAGGTATGCCTAACCCATCATTGTATTTTCTGTTACTTTATATGAGTATTAAAGCTGGACAAAATAGAGAGGATAGAAGATGGCTTGAATTGTGATTCTGAGAAGAGTAGCAACTTTACTGTGGACTTCCAAAAGAACAAATAAATGCATGTTGGAAAAATGTAGTTAGGGTGCTTATTAGAAATAAAAGTGGTGAGACTGGGTCTCAAGTACTTTGGCTAGGTGTGGTGTTAAACGGTTATTATTTAAAATGTCTTTCCTAGCTATTGACTTTCACTATGTCATGTGGATATTTGGGAATAAGTAAATAGGGTATCCTAATCTATCCACATAGGGTTAGGTGATACTAGGGATATTGTAGCTGATGTTAGATGGATCTTGGCTGAAAGCAGGGAATACCAGAAGAATGTCTATCTGTGTTTCATTGACTATGGAAAGGCATTTGGCTGTGTGGATCATAACAAACTGTGGCTGACTCTGAGAAGAATGGGAATCCTAGAACATTTGATCATGCTAATGTGAAAACTATACTTGGACCAAGAGGCAGTCACCAGAACAGAGCAGGGGAACACTGCATGGTTCAAAATTGGGAGGGTGTACACCAGGGATGTGTCCTATCTCCATACCTTTTCAACCTGTATGCAGAACAGATTATCTGTGAGGCCGGGCTCTATGTGGAGAAGTGTGGCATCAGGATTGGTGGAAGATCTATCAACAATCTCTGTTATGCAGATGACACAACCCTGCCTGCTGAAACTGAGGAGGACATGAAACGCTTGCTGCAGAGGGTCAAGGACTGTAGCCTTCAGTATGGATTGAGCCTCAATGTCAACAAGACAAAGATTCTCACCACTGGAACAATTGGCAGCATCAGGATGGATGGTGAAGAGATTGAGATTGTTAACAACTTTAGTCTGCTTGGCTCCACAGTCAATACTCTTGGCACCAGTAGCCAGGAAATTAAAAGACATATTGTGATGGGAACGTATGCTGTTAAGGACCTCTCCAGGATACTGAAGAGCAACGGTGTCACAGGCCATGGTTTGTAATCACTTGTAATGCGTCAGAGAGTTGGACAATGACTAGGGAGGATAGAAGGAGAATTTATGACTTTGAGCTGTGGTACTGGAGAAGAGTATTGAGGGTATGGACTGCTGGGAAAACAAACAGATTCTTCCTAGAGAGGGTTAAACCAGACTTCTCCTTGGAGGCAAGGAATCTGGGGCTTCATTTGACATACTTTGGACATATTGTAAGGAGGGAAAGGTCCTTGGAGTGAGACATCATGCTTGGAAGGGCGGAGGGATGGCACAAGAGGGGAAGACCCTCTATGAGGTGGATTGATTCAGTGACTTGGGTAATCGGGATGTGTGTCAGAGGCATTGTGATTGGCACAGGATAGAGTTCGATTTTAGGGCTGTTTTACTTTGGGTTGCTATGAGTTGCAAGTAACATGACACCACATAACAACAACATAACAAGTATAATCTATCCACATAGGGATTAAATTAAGATGATTCAACAAGAGAATTTGAGAATATCACCACCAGCAAAGGAGAGGAAAAAAAATGCAATTCTTGTACCTTCTTTACCTACTGGGTAGTAGCAGCTACTTCAGTAGAGAGTCAGAGACTGGAAATGAGACATATTCGACCTTGGAAGTGGTATCCAACTGAATAAGAGCTAAAAACCTTCACCCAAGCTTATTGGAAGGCTGAGGTGGGAGTAGGAGAACCATAGGTGGCAGGACTAAGAGGTTTGCTTCACTGGCTAAAACTATGAGACTGACAAAAGCTGAAGGGCCTGTGAACAACTTCAGAAGGTGTCCTGACTGAAAAATTGTGTCCTATTGCCAGTTAGAATTGTATCCTGGTAACTTTCCTAATAAACCCTATAATAATATGATTCTGTGTTCTCTGTTTCCTGTATATCAGAGTTTGGACTCACTTAGGCAGTGATCTCCTATTACCTGCCTCTGAAAATTCCCCTGAGGGTCAGCTATGAGTCAGTTCTGACTTTACCATACACAACTACAAAAGAGCAGAAATATTGATGTTGGAATTAGTACAATGAGGTACAGGGAATATGTGAGACATGACTGACATGGGAAATGGTTTTGTGTGGTGGATGCTGTTTATGGGGTCAATTCAACTTTGTGGAAATTGTGGGAAGTGTATTAATATATAGCTGTCCCCGTGTCACACTTTATTTTTTTTTTTTTTACAATGGATTATAGTCAGGAACAATGCTTGGAAAAACACTTAGTATTTGGAGAAATAAAGGTCAGAAAAGTAGAAGAAGACCACAAAGGGATGAACTCACACAGTGTCTGTAACAATGGGCTTAAGCACAATTGACATGATGAAGATGATCCAGGATGGGTAAGATTTCGATCTGTTGTACACAGTGTTACTATTAGTCTGAGTCAACTGGATGGTACCAAATAAACAACACTAAGGAAGTTCATCTAACAGATGCTGCCCTGGATGTGTTCACTAGGTTGTAACAAGAAATCTGGAGAATAACCACTTGGCCAACTGACTGGAAGAAATCTAAACTTAGTCCCATCCTAAAGAAGGGTGACCCAACATAGTGTGGAAACTATAAAATAATATAATTGATTTCACATGCAAGCAAGATTCTACTGAAGATTATCCAAAAATGACTGGAACTGCACATCAGCAGAAAACTGCCAGAAGTCCAGGCTGGGTTTAGAAGGGGTCGTGGTACTAGGGATATTGTAGCTGATGTTAGATGGATCTTAGCTGAAAGCAGAGAATACCAGAGGAATGTCTATCTGTGTTTCATTGATTATGCAAAGGCGTTTGACTGTGTAGATCATAACAAACTGTGCTGACTCTGAAAAGAATGGGAATCCCAGAACACTTGATCATGCTAATGTGAAACCTATACTTGGACCAAGAGGCAGTCAGTCATCAGAACAGAGCAAGGAAACACTGTATGGTTCAAAATTGGGAAAGGTGTACACCAGGGATGTGTCCTGTCTCCATACCTTTTCAACCTGTATGCAGAACAGATTATCTGGGAGGCTGGGCTCTATGAGGACAAGTGTGTCATCAGGATTGGTGGAAGATCTATCAACAATCTGCATTATGCAGATGACACAACCCTGCCTGCTGAAACGGAGAAGGACCTGAAACGCTTGCTGCAGAAAGTCAAGGACTGCAGCTTTCAGTATGGATTGAGGCTCCATGTCAATAAGACAAAGATTCTCACCACTGGACCAATTGGTAGCATCAGGTTGGATGGTGAAGAGATTGCAATTGTTCACAGCTTTAGTTTGCTTGGCTCCACAGTCAACACTCTTGGCACTAGTAGCCAGGAAATTAAAAGATATATTGAGGTGGGAAAGTAAGCTGTTAAGGACCTCTCCAGGATACTGAAGAGCAACGGTGTCACAGGCCATGGTTTGTAATCACTTGTAATGCGTCAGAGAGTTGGACAATGACTAGGGAGGATAGAAGGAGAATTGATGACTTTGAGCTGTGGTGCTGGAGAAGAGTATTGAGGGTACCATGGACTGCTGGGAAAAAAACAGATTCTTCCTGGAGAGGGTTAAACCAGGCTGCTCCTTGGAAGCAAGGATCCTGAGGCTTCATCTGACATACTTTGGACATGTTATAAGGAGCGACTGGTCCTTGAAGAGAGAAAAGACACCATGTTTGGGAGGGTGGAAGGATGGCGCAAGAGGGGAAGGCTCTCTATGAGGTGGATTCATTCAGTGACTGGGGTATTTGGGACGGTTGTCAGAGACAGTACGATTGGTACAGGACCGAGCAGAGTTTAGGGCTGTTGTACATAGGGTCGCTATGAGTCACAAGCAACTCGATGGAACATAACAACAACAACAACAAGAATGTTTAGTATCTTTCTCAGAGAACAAACACCATACTGGTTTTAAGCATTTAAAATAATCAATAACTAATTCCTGTGTATTGATATTCATCCATAATCTGTGATATTTTTAATCACCACATATGTATGTGAAAGATGACCAGTAAATAAAGAAAAGGGAGGAAGACTGTATTCCTTTGAATTATGGTGCTGTCAAAGAATATTGACTATATCATAGATTGCCTTAAGAATGAACATACTTGTCTTGGAAAATTACAACCAGAATTCTTCCTAGAAGCTAAGATGACAAGTTTTTTTTCCACATAGATTATAAATAATAGGAAGGAAAAAGTCTCTTTGTTCTGTCATACAATCTCTTATAGTTTAGTAGGGATAGATTTGCATTGCAAATGGAATTTTAATAATTAAACACACATCATAAGGGATATTTCTTGATGTTTTAGAAAACTCCATTACTTATAATTGAGTGATGTGTTTGTCTTTTCCGTTATATTTCACACATTTCTAGGTCACACAAGGCTTTGCACTCTATGAGAGAAAATATTCCACTGACATAGGGAAAATAAATGGAGCAAGACGTATTAAAATTCATAAGTTTAATACTGTTAATGAAACTTGCCAATTTTTCTAGAAGCAAGAATTAGAACAGTCAAATTTATAATCAATGACCTTATATGCAAAGTTCTTCTCTTTCTTTTTTTTTTAAGTCTCCAGAACCCGATATTCCCAGGCGGTCTCCCATCCAAGTACTAACCAGGCCCGACCCTGCTTAGCTTCCGAGATCAGACGAGATCGGGCACGTTCAGGGTGGTACGGCCGAGAATGCAAAGTTCTTCTCACGCTCCACAGTAGTCCTTGTAATGTTCCTGGGTTGCTACTAAATCACTAAGGCTTTTAAACTACTTCTAAACTATAATGCATAGTTATTACCATGCAAACATCATTCCTGATGAAGAGAATACACAACAGTTCAAAGAACTGATTAATCTTAATGATATTCTCTTACTCTCTATATCTTGCAATATATACAGTGAAGAAAATACTGAAGTTAATATTTCCTTGACTCAAAACTCAACACACATGGAAGCAGCAGTCAAGAAATTAAATGATGTACTCTGGAGAGATCTCTGACAGCTGACTTACCTAATGCAATTTGTCTCTTGATTTCCTGGCTGCTGGTACCAAGAATATTAAAGATTCTTATATAATTCTATTTTAAAATATCCATTGATGATGGCAATGGGTAACATACTAGGCTGCTAACTTGAAAGCTGAAAGGCTAAATTCACCTAGAGATGGCTTTGAATGAAGGTCTATCAATCGATGTCAGAATAATCAATATCTGAAAACAAATTGTCAACACTATGCAGTATAGTTCTGTTCTGACACATGATGTTGCTAGTATTCAGAAACTACGTCTTCCTCAATGAGAGCACAAATTTATCAATTTTGTTCTATATTGGTTAATTGATTATGAATGTAAGGAGGCAGTTATGTAATATTATGCATAAATATAAAATATATTAAAAATGAGTTCTCAGATGGTCTCTATTGTGTATTATGTGACTTCTAGTTGATTGTGGAACAGCACATGAGGAGAGAACTGCCAGAAGTCCAGGCTGGGTTTAGAAGGGGTCATGGTACTCTAGGGATATTGTAGATGATGTTAGATGGATCTTAGCTAAAGCAGGGAATACCAGAAGAATGTCTATCTGTGTTTCATTGATTTTGCAAAGGCGTTTGACTATGTGGATCATAACAAACTGTGCCTGACTCTGTGGGGATCCCAGAGCACATGATCATGCTAATGTGAAAACTATACTTGGACCAAGAGGCAGTCGTCAGAATAGAGCAAGGAAACACTGCATGGTTCAAAATTGGGAAGGGTGTAAGCCAGGGATGTGTCCTGTCTCCATACCTTTTCAACCTGTATGCAGAACAGATTATCTGGGAGGCTGGATTCAGTGAGGAGAAATGTGGAGTCGGGATTGGTGGAAGATCTATCAATAATCTGTGTTATGCAGATGACACAACCCTGCTTGCTGAAACTGAGGAGGACCTGAAATGCTTGCTGCAGAGGGTCAAGTACTGCTGCCTTCACTATGGACTGAAGCTCAATGTCAATAAGACAAAGATTCTCACCACTGGACAAATTGGCAGCATCAGGATGGATGGTGAAGAGATTGAGATTGTTAACAACTTTAGTCAGCTTGGCTCCATGGTCAACACTCTTGGCACCAGTAGCCAGCAAATCAAAAAACATATTGCATTTGGAAAGTCTGCTGTTAGGGAACTCTCCAGGGTACTGAAGAGCAATGGTGTCACTCTAGAGACTAAGGTGTGTCTGATACAGGCCATGGTCTTGCAATCCCTTTTTATGCCTCAGAGAGTTGCATAATGACTAGGAAAGATATAAGGAGTATTGATGCCTTTGAGCTGTGGTACTGGAGAAGAGTATTGAGGGTACCATGTACTTCTAGGAAAACAAACAGATTCTCCCTGGAGAGGATTAAACCAGGCTGCTCCTTGGAGGCAAGGATTCTGAGGCTTTGTCTGACATACTTTGGATATTGTTTAAGGATGGACTGTTCCTTGGAGAAAGACATCGTGCTTGGGAGGGTGGAGGGACAGTGCAGGAGAGGAAGACCTTCTAAGACCTATGAGGTGGATTGATTCAGTGACTGTGGTAATCGGGATGGGTGTGTCAGAGACAGTGCAATTAGCACAGGATAGAGCAGGGTTTAGGGCTGTTGTACATAGGGTCGCTATGAGTCGCGAGTTACTGGACAGCACATAACAACAACAACAGTTGATTATGACTCATAGCAACCCAATGAACAATAGATAAAGAACCTTTCTAGGTTTAGGACCTCCTGGTCCAGCTGCACTATGTCTGCCATGCTCAAGCTCATTGTTACAGACCCTGTGTTAATCATCTCATTAAGGATCTTCCTACCTATCTCTGACCCCATGCCTTTACTAATACAATATCTTTTTCCAAGGACTGACGCTTCTGCCAACATGCTTAATATATGTGAGTTGAAGTTTCACCATCATTGCTTCTAAAGAGTACCTTAGTTGCTCTTTCACCCATATAGACTTGTTCATTCTTCAGCAGCTTTTGTGTCTTAATAGGTAAGGTGGTACACTTCCAACCAAAAGGAAGGAGACTCAAATCCATCAGCATTTCTGTGGGAGAAAGACAAGCATTCTCTCCTGGTGTTCTGAAAACCTACCTCAGTGTCAACTCTGAGTTGACTTGATGGCAGTATTTTTTAGGTTTGGTATATCTTGATATATTTGAAAATTGGGCATTTTTCTATTCACTGAACAACCCAGTCTTCTGTTATTGTATCTAAAGTATTTCAGACAGCTCTGAGATATTTTCTGGAGAAGTCTTCTTAGGATTACTCTGTGATACATATTATTTTCCATATTTTTCTTCTGCTCCCACATAGTGATATATCTCAGTGCTCATTCCTACAACTCTTTTCACCCTAAAACAACAGATCATGGTATTTTCTGCTGAAGACTTCCAGAATAAGGACTATTAAAGCCACACTGCAAAGATTTCCCTAATAAAATGAATGGAAAAGATTCTATTGCTTCAGCAGCATCTGTTCTATGAGTCCCAGATTGGTGTCAAAATGATCAAACAAGAAAGATGTCTTACTTCTAAACATGTAATATATTTTATGTGGACAATGTGTTTCCAATTGTTTGTGACACTTCTTTTTACTATGACTAAGACTTGAGTTTATTACACTGAAATATATAGAGTTGTGTGATTTCTAATCCTCATGTGTGCAAGTGTATCTAATGTGTATGTTCATGAAAGAAAAAGATACAGGTTAAAAGATATAGGTAGGTAGATAGGTAGATAGGTGGGTGAGTAGGTAGGTAGGTAGGTAGGTAGTTCGGTCATCAGTCGATCACTTAATAAAATTTTCTTCAAGACTGACTTCATTTGGCCTGTATTTTGTAGACTAAATGGGATTCAGAGGATATAAATGATAGATGATAGATAGATAGATAGATAGATAGATAGATAGATAGATAGACAGACAAACGAATGAATAAATGAATGATACAATGAATTGATTATAATTTATTAAGTATGCTCTCAGATTTTGGTGTTTTCTAGAACTCCAAGCAATTTTACTTATAGTAAAATTTGAATACTCAGAGAATCATACAAATAGTAAACCAGACTGATAGATTGCTGTAGGGTAAAATGAGTCATAGGATTTTAGTAATGAATTATAAATTGTACAATTGTTTTTCTACTTGGTAACAAAAAAACAAACAAAAAAACCCCCAATATACTGCCTTTTAGTCAATTCTGACTTGTTTGACCCTCAAACTTGTAAGACAGTTATACATTTTTATTGGAAGAGATTTCGAAATTTGCTCATCTGAGTGGACTAGTAGGTTCAAGCTGTTGGCAGCAGTAAAAACACATGAAGTGCAATGCTAACAGGACTCCTTTATTCTGAAAAAGATATCTTTTATTAGAAACAGAATATG
>NW_006399850.1:8220095-8254786 GCF_000299155.1 Elephantulus edwardii
TAGTGTATGTTTTTATTTTATTTTGGTTTATGATGAATGTTATTTCTTAATTCAATATAGTGTGCTCAAAGATAATGAAATGTTTGGAAAAATTGAAGAAGAAAATGCACCCACAAACAAACATAAATACATTTTGTTTTTCCCAGTAGAGAAACGTGATTGGCATAACTATTACAGATTAAGCATGACCCTCAATAAGACTGTTTTTTGTTCAGAGTCAGGCAAACCTTGATGTGTAAACAAAAGCAGTTGTTTTGTCTTTCTAATACAGACTCTCTTATTGGATTGTAATTATTAGTATGAAATGTGTCAAAAAGTTAGTACTTTTATTATACATTTTATAGCATTTTAATAAAATTTTTTCTTTGTCCATAAAATCAGGAAGAACAAACAATAATTTCTGTACTTCTCCAATAACGATAATCTTCTTGTTTCAATATAATTATAAAATTAATAAGCCTGCAGTCAAGAAAAAAAACCAAAAAATAAGTACAGATTTTCTGGGTAACATTTTCATTTCATTTAAAGCTTTTAGAAGAAGCCACACACAATATTCTTATAATTTTTTGTTACTTGATTTTCAGAGTTAAAACAAAAATTAATCAAAATGAAGTGACCTAGCATATTAAATAGTAAATGCCCAGTATATTCTCAGAAGCATAACCAAGGGCACATTAGATACCAACTTCTGTCTGTATCGAGATGATACAGAATTGGGGTGTGCTGGCATGTTCTATTGACAGAACAGTTTAGATTGTGGCATGATTCAGGACCAATTCAGTTCAATTTTCTACCTTAGTGTTGTATTACAGCTAGGAGAAATTTCTTCTTGCTATTAAATGTGATGGATTTACTCTGATATTATTCATAAAAATATTATTTACCAAATATCTTTGTTTTTCATTCCATTGTGTTGTTGCGTGAGGAGGTGGGGCTAGTTTTGGGGTTGTGGTGGACACAAAACTCTGCTTTTGTGAGGTTTATGAATGAGTGAATAAATGTAAATTAAAATAGTAATTATTATAAGTCAGTAAATTTCATGAGTTAAAATTGAAATATAGCCTTAGTAAGTCCGAATTAAAAGAAAATATTTGTCTAGGGTCACTACACAAGAAAACACACAGCAAAAGTATTCCTTTGTGGATGGGGCATATACCTCAGAGTGTGTGTGTGTGTGTGTGTGTGTGTGTGTGTGTGTGTGTGTATTTATCATCTTAAAATTTCCTCTTATGTAAGCAGTGTGAATTTGTTAAAGACTCTAACTCCCTTTCCCCCAACTTTACGATCACATAACACTGAAAAAAGTTTAAACTATCCTTTATACTTCTAAAATTATTATTATTTAACAGAGCTGATTATTGTATTGATGCTGTTGTTAGATGCCATTGATTTGACTAAGATCCACAGTGACTCTATGAACAGCAGATCTGAACCTTGTCCTATCCTCTGCCATCCTCACACTTCTTGGTTTACTAGAACTGGTTGCAGCAGTCTGAGCTAATTTACCTTCTTGAGGGTCTTCCTCTGCTTGGCCCACCCGTTGGCTTTCAGAGGGAATAGTCCCTCCTAGGAACATGCTAGAAATATGTGATGCGAAGCTTTATCAGCTTTTCCTCCAAAGAGCACTTTGGATGCACTTTCTCCAAGATGTATTTGTTTGTCCTTTGGGCAGTCCCTGCGATGTTCAGTGTCTTATCCAACACCACAGCTCAAAGGCATCAATTCTTCTTCTGTAATTCTTATTCATTGTCCAGTTCTCAGATGTATATTAAGTGATCAGAAAGTCCATGACCTGAGTCAGACACAACTTAGTCCTCAAACTGACACTCTTACTCCTCACTAATTTGGAGAAGAGGTCCCTAAAACTTGCCAACTTTTACAGTGCAATATATCTCCTGATTTTCTGACTGCTGTTTCCAAGGGTATTGATTGTAGATACAAGTAAGACGAAGATGTTACCTCCATCTATCATAATGTTTATTGGTCCAGTGGTAAGAATTTTTGTTTTCTTGATGCTGAGATTAAATCCATATTGAAGGCTGTATTATTTCACAGTCTGTGACAAGTGCTACAAGTCCTCCTCACTTTCAGCAATCAAGGTTGTGCCATCTGAATAATGCAGGTTATTGATGAGTCTCCCTCAAATCCTGATGCCACATTCCTCCTCATAGAGTCCTGCTTCTGGGATAATTTGTTCATCATATATATATTGAATAGTTACAAAGAGATAATATGACCTTGAAGCATTCCCTTCTTAATTTAAAACCATGTACTTTTCCTTGCTTTGCTTGCATAACAGCCTCCTGGTCTGAGTGCAGGTTTTGCAAGAGCACAATTAAGTGCTTTGAGATTCCCTTTCAAACCTATTCTTGAGATTATTTTGAAATTCAGATAGAATAGATCCAAAAAGATGTTTTTGTTTTCATAGACTTCATTTTCTTTGGTCTCAATTTGAACTTGCATGTGAGTAATTGATTGTCTGACCCACAGTCCATCCCTGGCTTAGTTTTGACTGTGGATACGGAACTTTTCCAACAATTTCTTCCACAAATGTAGTCATTCTGACTCCTATGAAGCCCATCAGGTGAGGTTTATGTGTAAAATCACAATGTGTGTCTTTTTTTTAAAAGGTATTTGCAATGAAAAAGTCATTGAAAATATAAAATTTGGTCATTGTATTTCTAGCACCAAGCCCATACTTTAAGGTTACTATTCCTTCTTCTCTGATGCTTTATTGATTATACAAAGGCATTGGACTGTATTGGTCATAACAAATTATGGCTAACATTGAGGAAAAGAAGCAATCTCAAGCACTTAATTGTGTTCATGTAAAACCTATACCAAGATCAAGATGCTGTTGTGAAAATAGAGCAAAGAAATACTACATGGCTTAAAATTAAAAAGCAGAGTTTCAGGGTTACATTCTCTCTATATACCTATTTAATCCGTACGTTGAACAAAATATTTGAAAAGTTGGATTCTATGAAGAGGACTGTGGCATCAATATCAGAGTCAGACTCATCAATAACCTGCATTATGCAGGTGACATAACCTTGCTTGCTGAAAGTGAGGAGGGTTTGAAGTACTTGTTGCAGAAAATCAAAGTGTACAGCCTTCAATATATATTGAGTTTCAACATCAAGAAAACAAAAATTCTTACAACTTGACTAATACACAACATCATGATAAATGGAGAAAAGACTGAAACTACCCACTAGTTTATCTTACTTGCATCCAAACTCAACATACTTGGTACCAGCATTCAGGAAATCAGGACACATATTGCATTGGGCAAATCTGCAGTTAGGGACCTCTCCAAATTATTGAGGATTCCTTTACAGAGTTGCTATGAGTCATCCTCCACTTGAAGGCAATCAATAACATAACAACAATGATGTCATTTTGAGGACTAAGGTGCATCTGACTCAGGTCATGGTATTTCTGATCACTTCTTATGCATCTGAGAGTTGGACAGTGAATAAGGATGACAGAAGAAGAATCAACACTTTTGAGCTTTGGTGTTCAAGAAGAGTACCATACATTCCATGGACTACCAAAGAACAAACAAGAGTGTCTTGGTGAAGGTGCATCCAGTCCGGAGGCAAAGATGACAAAGCTTCACTTCACATACTTCAGGCATATTTCCAAGAAAGTCTGTTCTTTCAAGAGGGACATGATACACAAAAAGTCAAAGGGTTGGCTAAGGAGAGGAAGCCCCTCAACCAGGCAGATTGATATGCTGACTGCTGCAGTGACCTAAATTGTGTCAGGAAGTGTGAGGATGGTATAGGAAAAGACAGGGTTCAGATCTGTTGTTCAGGAGGGTCATTATGGATCATGCATGACTCAATGTTAAAAGACAACAACAACAATATGTAGAATTGCCTATATGAAGAAGAATGTGGCACTTTGATTGGAGGAAGATTTACCAATAACTCGTCTGTGTTATACAGATGATACAACCTTGCTTCCAGAAAGTGAAGAAGACTTAAGTGCTTCTTATGGAAGATCAAAACTACAATCTTCAATATGGATTGCATATAAATAACAAGAAAATCTAAAATCCTCACCAGTGGACCTATAGGCAACATCATAATAGATGGGAGAAATTGTTGTTTCTCATGAGTAAAGCTGAAGGGAGACTAGCAGAGTGAAATGTAAATTTTCCAGAGGTCAAAGAGCTTACTCCAGCTTATCACACTGAGGGATTGTAAAACGTCTGTTTTTATTAGCAGGGAAAAAAATATCAAAGCTTACAATAAAGCATGATCTCATAGGGTGGGTAAATATTTAAACATATGGAACAAAGGATAGGTAATATGGAAAAAGCATAGATAAGCGTGAAAAGTTTTCAAGAAAGCATCTTTGTACTCATGAACAAGGTCTTACTGCACTCTTGACAACCCTATCAAGAACATCAGAAAATAGTCTTTGTTTAACAGAGAGCTTCCAGATCCCTTTCATGGTGGTACATGTTCCAGGAAGTCTGAGACTTGCTTTCAGTCCCATCCATTCTTAGCACTCTTTTCCTGCTTTCAGGTTTTGTAGCCAAGTCCATTCACACATGCTCCATGGCCATTAATAACCCTAGTGAAGTAGAACTACTCTACAAAAAAATAACTTAAATTGTCAATTATTTAATTTTACTGAGAGCACAATTAACAAACATCCTTGGCAGCAGCAGTCAGGAAATTAGAAGGCATATTGTTGCGTTGAGCAAATTCGCTCTCTAGGGCATTTCTAAAATGCTGAAGTTCAAGGGTGCCACTTTAAAGAATAAGGTATACCTGAATCAAGCTATGGTATTTTCAATTATTTTGTATGTATCAAAAGTTGCCAATGAATAAGGAAGTCCAAAGAAGAAGCAATGCCTTTCAACTGTGGTATTTACATAAAGAATATTGAAAATATCCTGAACTGCTAAAATAAGAAATAAATCAGTTTGGAGGAAGTGCAAAGTGTAAGCTCTTTTTAACTAATATTCCAATTTTTTGTTGCTTTATGTTGGTTTACATACAAAGTTTATAAAAGTTGTATGTGTTATTTTTCACATTGGATCATCCCCTTTTCATTTACTCATTCCTCCCTCTACCCATAAAATTGTAGTGAGCTCTTTAATGGCAAGACTGGGGAAACACTATATCATATACTTTGGGTATGTTCTCAGAAAGGACTGTTGTTGTTGTGTGCTGTCAAGGCTGAACCAACTCACAGCACCCCCTCCAGCAGGTTTTCAGTTTCAGTGAATTGCACAGGAAATTACACATCCTTCTCCTGCAGAGGATTTGCTGGATTCAAACCATTTGCCTTTGGGATGGAAGTGTATGTAGCTTCTTACCACTAAAATACCAAACATTCCTCAGGAAGGACTATTCTTTGGAAAAATATATCATCCTGGGTAAACTAGAGGGCCAGCGAAAGAGGAAGACCATACCAAAAAGGATTGTTGTTGTGACTGCAATAAAGGATTTAAGCATTACAGAGTTAGTGAGGAGGGCAGAGGACAGGGAAAAGCTTTGATCTGCAGTTAATAGGGAAACTATGAGTCATATAGTCAACTCAAAGGTGCCTAAAAACCACAACTTGTAAATCTTTGATATCTACATTCACTCTTTAGGTTACTTTATCTAATAATATGACTTTAAATACGTGTTGCAAGGAGGGACCACTCCTTAGAAAGGGACATCATGTCTGAAAGGGTGGAAGGACAGCTGGCACATAACAATATGACTGTAAATATCATCTATATACTTTACATTTCTGAAGTTTTATCTAAGTCTTCTCCCTATTGTCTGTTCTGTATATGAAATGATGTAACTGTTTTTCAATAACTTTTAACAGCATTTTTGTATATCCGCTATTAGTAAAATAGAAATAATGATAAAATTCTCTCTTTATTACAGTAAAATTTTTGATATCAATTTGCATATAATAATTCAAATGCATTGTTTCATTCATGTATAATATTTCATTCACTTTATGTTTCAAACAATAATTATTTGACCCATGGCTTAATGATGAAAAAAGAAAAAAAAATGAATACAAACATAAAACAAGGATATCTAATGGAACACAGAATGTAAACAACTCTTCGTGTAGGAATTCAGGAGAGCAGTGGCAGCATTGTCAATATCAAGAATATAGGGAAATGGATCAATTTTTTTTTTTGTTTCCTATAACCATGCTCATCAACAATCTGTATAGATGACACAATCCTGCTTGCTGAAACTGAGAAGTACCTGAAGCGCTTGAAGCAGAAGGTCAAGGACTACAGCCTTCAATCCTTCAATACTATGGATTGAAGCTAAATATCAAGAAACCAAAGATTCTCACCACTGGGCTGATTGACAGCATCATGATAGATGGTGAAGAGATTGAGATTTTTGACAGCTTTAGTTTGCTTGGCTCTACAATCATCACTCTTGACACCAGTAGCCAGGAAATGAAAAGATGAATTACACTGGGAAAGTCTGCTGTCAGATACCTCTACAAAGTACTGAAGAGCAATGATGTCAGTTTGGAGACTAGGGTGCACCTGATAGGCCTGAAAGGCCATGGTCTTTGCACTTACTTGCTATGCATCAGAGAGCTAGACAATGACTAGGGATGATAGAAAGAGAGTTGATGCCTTTGAGCTGTGACGCTGGAGAAGAGTATTGAATATACCATGGACTGCTAGGAGAACAGAAAGTTCATCCTGGAGAAGGTGAAGCCAGGCTGCTCCTTGGAGGTAAAGATTCTGAAACTTCGTCTGACATACTTTGGACATGTTACAAGGCAGGATCGTCCTGGTAGAGGGATGGCATGCTTTGGAAGGGTGGAAGGACAGTGGAGGAGAGGAAGGCCCTCTGAGATGGATTGATACAGTCACTGAGATAACGGGGAAAGGTGTATTCGAGACAATAAGATTGACACAAGATAGAGTAGGGTTTAGGGCTGCGGTGCATAGGGTCACTATGAGTTGCAGGTGACTTGACAGCACATAACAACAACAACAACAACAGCATAACCATGTGCCCTGTCAAAGATTGGAGGATTAACATTCCCCTCCACCACCACTCAGCAATGCTGAAAGTATTTGACCATACACCTCTGCACCTCTATAAGCCCAATTATAATTTGATCCATGCCCACATCATTTTGTGCATGGACTGGGAAGATCTTTGAATATTCTTCTAGGAGCCTGATGATTGTGTAGTATGTAGCCTACAGTCAGCTACCAGATTAGTGGAGCACCTTCTTTGACTGGAGTGCTTTACTTTTGGCATAGTTCAAAAACTCATAGTAAAGTTATGAATTACAAGATTTTTATTTAAGTTATTTAAATTTTAATAATCCATAGTATTCCATTATGTGAATGCAGCATAGTTTTTTATCATATTATCTAGTCAGGGACACTTAGATTGTTTCTATTTCTTTATTTTTGAATAAAGCCATAATAAACATAGTTGTACATATCTCCAACTAAATCAAGATCCCAAAGTGAAAAAAAAAATTAGCTATCATCTTATAGAGCATGAAGAATTCATATAACGTATAAATTTATATTTCTAGTTATTTTATTTTCATGAGCATTTAGGTGGAAAAATACAGTTTAAATAGAAGGCTTTAAAGATAATTTAATTTTACAGATTTGGTTGACTTTTTTCATGTTTCCTTTGATGCTTCTAAGTATTTTACTTTCCTTTTGCATACTTTGAAGTTCATGAAAACATATGTTGCCAGTATATATTGTAAATTTTAAAGGAGAATAAATTTTCCATGGAGATAGTTACCTTTTTAGCCTAAGTTTGTTTTCACATCATAGAAAAGAAGTGTATATTAAAACAAGAATATAATTTCTGCCCATATACATACTGATTTCTTGATTTTTAAAATTGAGGTTATAGATATTTCTTTGAACTTCAGTAACAATCATGTAATTCATATAATTCATAGCTTTACTATGAGTTCTTGAAGTATCCTATTTTCTTTTTTACATTTCTCCACCCTTGTACCTGGAAACCTCTGTATAAGACATATGATTCTTTGATGAATTTCCTCCATCCTATAATTATTTCTGAATAAGAATGACAATAAATAATAACATTTTCATTGATAGCAAGCACATCTTAAATTTCTGTACTGACAAGAAAATTGGCTCATATTTTTATCTTCCTTTAAAATTCACTGAAAGGTATCCACAAAACTTTTCTGTGAATAATTTTTTACTTCATTTTTTTAAAAATTACAGTAACATTTAATAAAATAAAGATTATGAAGAAGTACTCAAAATGGTAATTTTCAACAAGATTGTGGTTATGAGGCAGAACAAATATTAAAGGTAAAAAGTTATTTTAATAAAAATTCAAGAGAGATGGTCAGGTTTAAATTATACAATGAGTTCTGTTCCAAGTAAAATCAATCCTATTTCTAATAAATATGTTCTAGAGAGTATTTTGGTAAATTTACTGTTTCAGAGATATTTTAAGATATTGTTAGAGGGAGCATGAAAAAGCAATGAAAGAGATGATTTTCTTACTCCAAGAATGTTTTGACATCCTTAGAGTAATCAAAGTCTTATAACAAGAATGAATCATTTTAATTATGTGCTACCTAGTAATTGAATAGGGATGATCAAAAGAGTATTGATGCCTTTGAGCTGTGGTGCTGGAGAACAGTGTTGAATATACCATGGACTGCTAGGAGAACAAGCAGGTTTGTCCTGAAGAGGGTGAAGACAGAATGCTCCTAGGAATCAAGGATTCTGAAGCTTCATCTGACATAATTTGGGCATGTTGCAAGGAAGGACTGGTCCTTGGAAAAAGACATCATGTTTGGGAGAGTGGAAGGGCAGTGCAGGAGAGCAAGACCTTCAATGAGATGGATTGATTCTGTGAGTGGAGTGGTAGGAATGAGTGTGTTTGAGACGGCGAGGTTGGCACAGAATAGAATGGTGTTTAGGCCTCTTGTACGTAGGATCGCTATGAGTAGCAAGCAACTCGATGGCACATAACAACAACAATAGTAATTAATTAGACTTATTTTTTCTTAAGAATTCAGATACATTTATGACATGTTACTTCAATCTTTATAGTTTTATTTTATAACTCAAAATATAATGGCTACAAGTTAGTTTTGCTTTATTATCTCCTTGTGTGGTCTAAAACAATATGGAGATTTGGGAGTCTTTCTTTGATTTTCTGCAAGTCCTTTTTGACAGCTACTGAATACATTGTATTTACTTTGGTGACCTAGTCAACAGGGAACTGCACTGCTAACACAAAGACAACATTTTTCTACCTGTTCAAAGGCACTAGATGTTCTGTGGGAGAATCATGGACAATCTTTTTCCATTTGATTTACAGCTTTGGAAAAAACACTAGAGCATCAGCTACGAAGAGATTCTGGCCTGATGACAACAACAACAACAACAAAAATCTTAGAGCAATTTATTTAATTATAACGTTAGATAGATAACCAGGTAACATAAAATGTTTGTGTTCAACTACTAACATAAAGTGTGATCTGTCAGCATAGTATGGAGAATTGCACTGCCAATTCAAGGGTGGTTGATTTGAATCCTCTAGCTGCTTCATCGGAGAAGATGGACAATCTCCTCTCGTATGATTTGTAGTTTATGAAAATTCAGTGAATGGTCAGCTTTTAGTGACTTTTGACACAGCAGCAATGAGTTGTTACTGTGGTATGAGGGATTAGTTCTGTAACAGATGTGTTATGCGTGGATTGAAAGCAACTCACTGGTAACTGGGTTTAACATGGTTTTGTGTTGTTGTTGATGTTGTCATCATGTATCATAGGGTCGGAACCGACCCAAAGCTGACTCTCCAACGGGGTTTGCAGAGTCAGTTAATGGCAAGAAAGGAGAGATTGTCCATCCTTTTCCGGTGGAGGATCTGGTGGCCTTGAACTGAATATTTTCAGGATTGTAGCACAGCTTTTTGTCATTAGGCCACTACAGTGCCATGGTTTTGGAAATAGAATATTAGAAAGGTTAAGGTTATTTTTTGTTTTGTTGTGTTGTGGGGTTTGTTTTCTTGTTTTGTTGAGAGTCTCTGTACTCTTTGATACTGTATCATGAAATTTTCATACAATTTATTATTGTTTTTCAGTTCTCCTACTTATTTTTTTCTTTCTTAAAAGCAAACTAAAAACCAGAAAGTTAAAATGACATGATATAAATAAAATTATAACATGCAGTTGTCACTATTAGGTACTATCAAGTAGAATTTGACTCACAGTTACCTTATGGATATCAGATCTGAACTTGATTGTATTCAGCACCATCCTTATAATATCAGATATGCTCAAGGTCATTGTTATAGTCACTGTGTCAATCCATCTTGTTGAGGGTCTTCTTCCTCCTCCTCCTCCTTCTTCCTCTCTCTCTCTCTCTGTCTCTGTCTCTCTTTCTTTCTCTCCCTCCCCTCCACTTATCTACTTTTCCCAGTGTGATGTCTGTTTCCAAGGACTAGCTCCTCCTATCAATATGACCAAACTATGTGAAATGAAGTTTCACCATCCTTGTCTATAAGAAGGACCCTGGTTGCATTTCTTCCAAGCCTTATTTATTCTTTTGACAGTCCATGGGATATTCAATATGCCTTACCATTCCATAATCGGAAGCTACTGACTCTTCTGTCATCATTATTCATTTGTCCAACTTTCAGGTGCATAGGAAGTAATTGAGAAGACCATGGCTTGGATCATGCGCACCTTGGTCTTTAAACTGAGATCCTTGGCTTTTAGAACTTTAGAGTGATAACATGTTGTTGTTATGTACCATCAAGGCAGGAACAACTCATTGTTTCGGAAGCAAGATGTTATGTACCATCAAGGCAGGAACAACTCATAGGTTTCAGAAGCAAGAAGTCACATAGGAAGAGATTGCTTATCTTTATCCCTCGGAACAACTGGAAGACTGAAAATTTGTGTCTTTGTGTTGGTAGTGCAAAGTCTTATCATATCACTAGGCCACCAGAGCTTCCCTTTATAATATATATATATAAATGTGCATATTATATATAATGATAATATGCAGACACATAGAAAATTGAGCAATAGTTATTTCTTTTTTCACCTTTCTTAGTTTAATTATATTCTTTTTTCTTGCTTTTACTGATTTTACATAATAATTTGCTGTTATGTACAATAAAGTCAGAGCTGACCCATAGCTGACCCTCCACCTTGTTTTCAGAGACAGTTAATCACACAGGAGGAAATTGCCTATTCTTCTCCCAAGGTGCAGTTGCTGGCCTCGAACCACATGCCTTTGACTTTGCAATGCAACGCCTTGCCACTAGGCCACCAGAGCTCCCCTATAATCATTTATACATCGTATTTTTCAAATGTCTGTGCATTGCTATACAGAGGTAACTCATGGTTGCTGTGATTCTAAACACTTTGACACTGATGTGCCAAAAAGCGGTAATGGTTACCTAAGGTGGACAGTGTTTGGTGAAGCTTCCCTATTAAAACAAGCTTGGAAGCAGGAGTGACATTCACTTGTGAAATGTCTTGCTGCCAGAAACTCTAGGAACAGTGATCAGGTCTTTTGTTCATAGGGTCACTATGAGTTGTCTATAGCACCTAACAACAACAACACTTTGAAATTATAAGGGAGAAATTAGGTCATTTGCAAACAAGAAGAAACATGAAATTTGTGAATATAAGACCTACTCTACACGAAATAATAAAGGAAAAAAGCAGATGGACTAGTAATCAAATACAACTACAAAAAGGAACATTGCAAAATAGCAATAATGAAACTCAGCCTATCAATAATCACACTCAGTATGAATGAGCAAGTTCTGAGCAAGTTCTTCCTTTTGTGTTCTATGACTCTGGTGGCTTAGAGGTAAGGAACTGTGCTCTGTGCTGCCAATACAAAGGCACACAGTTGAAATCAGCTTCTCCATAGGAGAAATTGAACACTATTCTTCCATGTGATTTACTACCTCGGAAAACCTACTTACAGGTCAACTATGGGTTGGTTCCTACTTGAATCTACACAACAAAACAAAAGGATCCCCAGACAAAGTTGTTTGTATTTTTTGTTGTTGTTGCTGAGTACAATTGAGTTGAAACTGACCCACAGCTGACCTTCCAGAGCATGTTCAAAAGAAGTCTTAGTCACATGGGATAAGATTGCCAATCTTACTCACCTAGAGGAACTGATAGATTTGAACTGGGTATCTTCAAGATTGCAACACAACTCCTTACCACTAGGCCACCAGAGCAGACTAACGCTAGATGAGCTTAGATTCCCTATCAGAAAATAATTTTGATGTTAAATTATTTCAACCTTTTCAAAATTGTTCCAGCAAAATATCAACAGGGAACTTTGAAAATTCAAGCTGATTCAAAAGATTTCTCTTAACTGACATCAGAACTGTAGAAAAATATTTACATCCTGTAGTCTAGTATATTGACTATGCAAAAATAAGCAACAGTATGGATCAGAAGGAATTACATAACATTGGAAAGAATGGGGAGTCTAACCCTCTCAATTTTGCCATGGGAAATGTATTGGCCAAGAGGCAGATGTTAAAGCAGAATAAAGAGATACTGTGTAGTTTAAGATCAGTTAAGATATGTGTCAACATTGTATCCTTTTTGCACACCCATGTTTATTGCAGCTTTGTTCACAATAGCAAGGAGTTGGAAACAACCTAAGTGCCCATCAACAAACGAATGGCTAGAGAAGCTGTGGTATATTCGCACAATGGAATACTACGCTGCATTAAAAAACAAGGAACTCATGCAATATTATTCAAAATGGTTGACTCTGGAGAACATTATGCTGAGTGAAATATCCCAGTCACAAAAGGACAAATATTACATGATGCCACTGTTATAGAATGGGACTGTCCTTGGGGTTGGGGAGACACTGAGTAAGATGGGTTCAATAATGTATACTGCACTGAAACAGAGGAGGGAGAGAACCGTCTAAAAGAGAGATGTAACTGGGTATTTCTGTCATCACAGGAGACTAGAGTGAGGGCTGCATGGTGGAGGGGATCTGGGGGAGGGTTTGTAAAACAATGAAAGAATATTTTCTTTTAATTTTCCATAATTTTTGGACTCATGTACTTATAACTTGTTAGTCAAATTTGTGTCTTCTAGGTTGCAACACCCCCATGATACATCTTGAAGGATATATACATGTACAGCCAAGCACAATCAATAAGAGTGCATCTGAATTCTAAAATCAATCTCCATAATAGTCTATGTGTTTCCTACTGCCAAAGGGGCCCTTTAGAGTAGTGAGAGAAGATCTTCACCCTGAAACCCACAGCGTCCCTTTTCAGCAGGAAGTAGCTAAGAGAATACGCCGTCCCCTTTTCCTTATGACTCAGGGTGAAGTCTCTCTCAGGGAGGAGTGATAGGGAATGGCAAAGGATACACTGACAAAGAAGATTAATCAGAACTGGCTTTGACAAGCACTGTGGCATTTGGACAAGAACAAACTGGGAGGAGGGTAGAAAGAATAGTGCAACAATGAATGAGTGGAAGCCCAAAATCTCTGTAAATGTTTATGAAAATTAATAAAATATAATTATAGAAAAAAAAAAACAAAAAACATTATATCCTTTTATCATATTTACTCAATCTGGATGCTGAACAGATAAACAAAAAATTTGTGAAATACAAAATAGTATCAATATTGGAAAAATACAACAAAATAAACCCTCATTAATATCTTGCAATATGCAGATGATACAGCTTCTCTTCCTCAAAGTAAAGAGAACTAGAACTACTTATGATCAAAGCATTTATGAGATCAAAGACTATAGCCTTCACCACAAAAAAAAATCCTCATATATGGATAAATAAGTAACATTCTGTTACTGGGGGAAAAAATTAAAACTGTTAAAGATAATATTTCATTTGGATTCACAAACTTGGATTCCAACTACTTGGAAACAGAAGTAAAGACATCTAATGCAAATTCAGTAAAAAAAAATAAGGATAACTAGTAAGATGTGTTAAAAATATTCAAAGGGGATAGGGAGGGGTAGAGAGGCTGAATGGGGTGGGAAGAATCATGGGGTTATAGAGTTTGGTGGGCAGAGAGACAGGGTGAAGGAATTAGGAAAGATTCAGTGGGGATCTGAAAAGATGAGGTAATTGGGCATAGATCAATGGTGATTAACTTAATAAAACACAAGGTAATGGAATAATTGTATGAAACACAATGTGAATGAAAGAATATGTGAAACACAAGATAAGTGCATAAAACAAAATGTAAATGAGTTTTGTATGCAAACCAGTCTAAAAAATATATTTTTTTAAAAAGACATCTTTATAAGATAAAAAAGTGAGGATGTCACTTTCAGGATTAAACTGTTCTTGATTCAATCAGCAGCTTCAAATGGATGTGAAAGTTAGACAATCAGTAAGAAAGACTGAAGAGGAATGTGTACACATCAAAGAAAAGTGAAACTGGATCAATCGTCCACTAACCTCCTAAGAGAAAATAATCCCTATCAATTTCAATAACACAAGACTGATTCCTATGGGGTCAGAAACATAACCTCAAGCTTCTGTATCTTCTTCTACTAATTCTTACTACTATGCTGTTTGATCCACTAATCCATTACAATGGCCCACAGAACTCATAGATTACCCTTATAAATATGGAATATAATAAAACAACAAAAATAAGAAACGTAAATTAGTATGTGATAAAATAAACTATATGGGTATATGATATATTGCATGTAAAATCAAGCAAATTCCCTTGAGGTATATTAGCAGTGACACAACTTGATGTAAAATGATCAAAGGCTGTGTGGGGAGCACAATATCTGATCATTACCCAGCTTCACAGGGGAAACTATCCCCACCCACAGCATCAATAACACAAAATCAATTACCTTGAGGTCAAACATGTCCCCCACGCTCCCATGCCCCTTTATATTGTTGTTGTATACTATCATGTTGGAACCAATCCAGAGCTGACCCTCTAGTGGGTTGTCAGAGTTAGTTAATGGCACAAGAGGAGATTGTCAATCTCAAAACCAATCATACTGCTTGACTGGATCCAAAATCTGATGTTATAGTTCACAGACCACACTGATCCATCTTGGGGAAGTTAAAAGATTATAATGCAGATTAATAACAAAATACATTCAAGAGAGCTCCAAAAATGTACATATAGGCACCACAGCCTCGAATCCTGTGGCTCTAATTTTACAACAAAGTTCTCAGTTTTGCCAATGTTGGTTTCCCTCATTCCAAAGTCCCATCTCACATCCAATTTTCCAGTTCATCGTCACCGCTGCTACAATCCCAAACGGGTTGGGGAACATCTTTCTTGTCTGGTTGGGCAAAGAATCTCTCAGGTGCAAGAATTTCATTTTCCATACAGCTATAGCTATTCAATTAATTGGCAATACTAGCCAGTCCTCTTGTAGATTGCTAGGACTGGCCAATCCTTCTGTGGAGTAGTAGATAGCCAATCACTTGTGGATAGGCCAGCTCACTTCACTTGCACAGTCTCTCTTCATAGTCAGTCATTTACACTAGAAAAAACTTTATGGAGAGACAAACCCCACACAGGATCACAGAGAATGTCTATGTTTGGCTTTTTGCAAAAACACCAAACTGCCTTCTAGAGTGGTTATAACATTTTACAATCCCACCAGCAGTGTATGAGAGTTTGTATCTCTCCACAAATTCTCTGACATTTGTTGCTTTCTGTACTGTTAATATTCGTCACTGCTACTGAGGTGAGATTGTATCTCACTGTGGCTTTGATTTGTATTGCCAGAGATTTTAATTATTTCTTTATATGTCTGTTGGCCATTCAAATAAATGTCTTTCTGGGTGAAAAGTCTTTGTATGTCTTTTGCCCATTTTGTAAATTAGTAATCAGTATTCTTCTTGTGGAGGCCCTACTATAGTCCTAAGGAAATTAGAACTGAGACACAAATGGAGATTGGTATACCAATGTTTATAGCAACATTAGTCACAATTATAAGAACATGGAAACAGCCCACTTGCCCTACCACAACTGAATGTACTGAGAAATTGTAGTACATTCACATGATGGAATTCTATATATCACTCAGGAGCAACAGTTTTAAACATTACTACATAACTTGGGAGAGACTGGAGAGCATTATGCTGAGTGAAATATTTCAGTCTTTTAAGAACAAATACTGCATAACACCATTATTGTAAAAGTAGAAGGATAACTAGTAAAACATGTATAGGGAGGAAGAGAGGAAGAAGTAGGAACAGAGGGGTGAGGTTGAGCAGGAGTGAAGTCATACGACCACAAATTTGGTGAGTGGAGCAAGTGTGTAAAGAAAATGAGAATAATCCATAAGGGACTGAAAAGATGGGGCATTGTTCCATGGTTATTAAGTTTATAAATTACAGTGAGTGGGAATTGTTGTATGAAACACAGTGTGAATGAAGGATACTGTGAAACACAATTTATATGAGTTTTGTATACAAATCAATACAAAATACAATTTAAAAAATAAAGGTCAAATAAGATATTTTCATATTTACACTACTAATTAGGGAAGTTAACAATTCAGGATGGAAACAGGCTACGGTTCTTCAGTCAGGACAGCTTCTCAGGCACACTCACATATCCATTGACCACTGACTTCATGGCCTTAGGACAATGTTACATTAACTAAATGCTGGCAACAACCCAGGGAGTGCCTAAACAAGAGAAATGACCAAGTTTTTCTCCAGTGTAGATCTTCCTTTTTAGTACTTCAGGTACCGGCCAAAGGCAGAATTACATGATTTTTAAATCTACAATATCTACTATTCATTTATATAATAATTTTTGTTCATTCCTCTCCACATTTTCAAATTTATTTGCATATAACCACCCATACACAATGCGCTTTATATACACATTGTGTCCCACACAATTCCTTATATAAATTGTTCTTCATGCAATGAGCTACCACCTATTTATGTCTATTTTCACATTTTTTCCCTGAAAACCTCAGGGAACTGCCTCCAATTTTTCTCCACCACCAAATAAGCCTTCGCCATCTCGGTGATAATCTCTCCTTCTCTCAGGTACTGGCCGTTGATGTCAAGGTGAAACACAGCATGATTCAAAACCAGAAAGGTGTATGTCAGGGATGCATTCTATCTCTATACCTTTTCAATCTGTATGTGGAGCCCAACAAGGAGTCAAAGATTCTCACCGCTGGGCCAATTGACAGCACCATGATAGATGATGGGGAAGGATTTGAGGTTCTTAACAGTTACAGCCTGTTCAGCTCCACAATCAACACTCTTAACACCAGCAGTCAGGAAATCAGAAAACAAATTGCACTGGGAAAATTTACTGGCAGAGACCTCTCCAGAGTATGCAGAAGAAGCAACATCAGTCCAGAGACTACAGTGCATCTGTAGTCTTTGCCATATTCTTTGCATTTATTTACTATGCATTAGAGAGCTGGACAAGGACTAAGGATGACTGAAAATTTGATGCTTTTGAGTTGTGGTGCTGGAGAAGAGTCTTGAATATGCCTTGGACTACAAAGAAAAGAAATAGGTCTGTCTTGGTCTGTCTTGGAGAAAGTGAAGCCAAATTTCTCCCTTGAGGCTAGGATTTTGAAGCTCCATTTCACATCTTTGGCACATGGCCAGGAGGGCTGGTCTTTGGAGAATCATCCTTGGAATCATGGAGGGACAGCACAGGAGAGGAAAACCCCAGATGAGATACTTTGATATAGTTACAGGGGCAATGATGGTAGATGTGTCAGTGTCAGTGAAACTGGCTCAGGACAGGACAGGCTCAGAATTATTGTACATAGGGTTGCTTTACGCCACAGGCAACTCAATGGCACATAACAATAACAGTAACACAACACAGAGAACACATCATCCAGGAGGCTGTGTTCTGTGAGGAAGAATGTGGCATCAAGATTGGAGGAAGACTCATCAGAAATCTGAGTTATGCAGATGACACAACATTGCATACTGAAACTGAGGAAGACCTGAGGTACTTGCTGCAGAAGGTCAAGGACTGCAGCCTTCAATATGGATTTAGGCTCCACATCCAGAAAACAGATTCTTACCACTGGGAAAATTGGCAGTAGCACCATGATAGATGGTGAAGAGCTTGAGATTGTTAAAAGCTTCAGCTTGCATGGCTTCACAATTAACACTCTCGGTACAATCATCCAGGATATCAAAAGACTAATTATATTGGGATAATGTACTGTCAGAGACCTCTCTGGAGTTAGTCATAATGATGACCAGAGTCAGCAATGATGTCAGCCTAGAGACTAATGTGCTCCTGTTTCAGGGCCTGGTCTCTGCAGTTGCATGCTGTACATCAGAGAGCTGGAAAATGTCTAAGGATGATTGAATGAGAATAAATGTCTTTGGGTTATGGTGTTGGAGAAGAGTACTGAATAGGTCCATCTCAGAGAGGATGAAACCAGGCTGTTCCTTGGAAGCAAGGATTTTCAAGTTCTATCTGATATACTTTGGGCATTTTGCAAAGAAAGATGAATTCTTGGAAAGAGATATCATGCTTGGAAGACCCTGAATGAGATGAATTGACTCAGTGACTGGGGTAATGAGGGTAGGTATGTCAGAGACTATGAAATTGGCTCAGGATAGAGCACGGTGCAGACTCAATGACACATAACAACAATAACATATGTGAGTCAAATTTCAAGAACATCAAATTACACTTTGATGAACAAAATGGGTAGATTGAAATTTTTTTATAGAGATTCTGTGAAAATATCATACATATCCTTTTATAATTTGTAATGGAAACTGTTATTGTTGTTATGTGCCATTGAATCACCTGCAACACATAGCGACCCTATGTACAACAGCCCTACACCCTGCTCTACCCTGTGCCAATCGCATTGTCTCTGATACAGCCATCTCGATTACTCCAGTCACTGACTCAATCTACCTCATAGAGGGTCTTTCTCTTCTGCATTGTCCCTCCACCCTCCCAAGCATGATGTCCTTCTCCAAGGACTGGCCTTTCCTTAAAACATGTCCAAAGTATGTCAGATGAAGCTTCCAAATCCTGCCTCCAAGGAGCAACCTGATTTAATCCCCTCCAGGATGAACTTTTTTTTTTCTCTTAGCAGTACATGGTATATTCAATACTCTTCTCCAACACCACAGCTGAAAGGCATCAATTCACCTATTATCATTCCAAGTCATTGTCCAGCTTTCTGATGCATGGCAAGTGATTGTATGACCATGGCCTGTATCAAGTGCACCTTACTCTCCAGAATGACCTCATTGCTCTTCAGTACTTTGGAGAGGTCTCTGACAGCAGACTTTCCAAATGCAACTTGTTTTTTAATTTCCTGGCTGCTGTTGCCAAGAGTGTTGATTGTGGAGCTAAGCAAGCTAAAGTTTTTTACAATCTCAGTCTCTTCAATATCCATCACGATGCTGCCAATTGGCCCAGTGGTGAGAAACAGTTGGGTAATATAAAAAACAAATGCAACATAGATACATATCTATTTATTGGATTTTTTCTATTGATATATAAATGAAATTTTAATTTGTTATTAGTTTAGATATTTCATCCCTGTTCATTAAAATAAACTTTTATTTCTCCCTGAAAAAAAGTGTTTATTTGAATTTAGAAGGCTCAACTTCAGAACGTATGAAAATAAATAGTTTTCAGCATAATAAAACTGTTTACAACATGGTGTCTTGAACATTTCCAGATAGAGAAAATAATAGTTCCATGCATTATTTTATACAAAGCTTTGTTTTAGAGAACAGAATAAAAATAATTCTGAATAGTTATCAGTAGCATAAACAAGTGGTTTAAAACACCGGGTATAAAATATGAAAAATAATTATATGAGTGGTTATAATCTTGTGGAAAATGATACATTTTGAGTAAAGTATTAAACTTTACATTTTTAAACAATATTTTATTGATGAACAATAAAACTATCTTCTGCCCATATTTTTCATCTGCAACAAGACTTCTGCAAGTTTCTTCTTACCTAATTGTCAACATAATGAAGGAGCTATTGTGGTGTAGTGTGCAAAATTTAGGTTTGATAACTTAAAGGTCTGCAGTTCAAATCCACTAGGGGGACAGATGGACAGTTTCTTCCTGCAAAGATTTACAGCGTTTATTAGTCAGAATGAATTTGTCTATAGAGGTTTAGATTTTATTTTTTTTTGGTAATGCACATCATATGAGTCATATTTCACTACACAATTAAGTGAATCATAATGTACTATATAGCAAGACATTTTCTGGATGCTAATTGCAAAACTTTAAATTACATATTCAGCTTAATCTTAACGGAAATAGCAATAATAGTTTAGTCCTGTCTTATATAAGGTTACATATGATATCAAACCTTTAAACATTTTTTAAAAAATGAAGAGTGTGGTATCAGAATGGATTTTTTTTGTCCTAAAAGTAGAAAGAAACGTCTATATGCCATTCAATTACTAACATGTGCTGTATTCAAATTAAACTCTGACCTTAATTTCATGCTGTCTGCTTCAGTTCTGCTTTATACAGAGATGTGATAAAAACATCTTCACTGAATGAATATATCATGCTTATATAATTTATACAACAGTTGACTGTCCTTCACTCTAAAACACCCTCAGAAACTTGTCTTACATTGTGAAACATTTTACTTCTTTAATACAAATAAGTTTTATACCTTCTAGGATTTCTTTCTTTTTTGTTAACTAATAAGGATAAGTAGAGTTTGCAGGCAAAAGCCTCTTGTTGAAATCAATCAGGACCTGTTGGCTGGGCCTTTGTATTTAAAAGTCGGGAGGGCCTGGTGTTACCTGTTTGGGAAGAACATTCTTCAAATTGAAACAGCACTTGTCTGTCAGTTTACTGTACTGAGATAAATTGGGGTTGCTGTGATACTGAACACTGTATCACTGGTGTGTCAAATGCCATAGTGGTTATCTGTGGTGGACAGTGTTTGGTAGAGGTCACAGTTTAAGACAGGTTGAGAAGCAGGATTGGCATCCACTGTAGTAAACAACATGCCTTTGGAAACTCTATGAACAATAGAGAAATGACAATTATAGATAAGGGTTCAGATCTTTTGTTCATAGTGTTGCTAGAAGTGGTGCTGGACTTCATTGCACTTAACACAACAGCAATAAGCATATAGGTATTCTGAGATATTTAGTGTGACACTTTTTTTTATCTGAGTATGATGACTAATTTGTATTTTAGTAATGTGAAAATCAATTTTTGGCAATGCCAATTTGCTGAGCATTGGAAAAAATTATTCATTAATATTAAAGGACTAATCATGGTATCAAGAACTGCAGCCTTCAATATGGATTGAAGCTCAACATAAAGAAAACAAAGATTCTCACCACTGAGCTGGTTGGAAGCATCATGAGAAATGGTGAAGAGATTGATATTGTTGACATCTTCAGTTTGCTTGGCTCTACAACCAACACTCTTGGTACCAGCAGCCAGGAAATCAAAGGACAAATTTCACTGGGAAAGTCTGCTGTCAGAAACCTCTCCAAAGTACTGAAGAACAGTCATGTCAGTCTGGAGACTAAAGTGTGTCTGATACAGGCCGTGATCTGTGCAATTACTTGCTATGTATCAGAAAACTGGACAATAACTAGGGATGATAGAAGGCAAATTGATGCCTTTGAGCTGTAGTATTGAATATATCATGTACTACTAGGAGAACAAACAATTTCCTCCTTGTCTGACATACGTTGGACATGTTTCAAGGCAGGACCAGTTCTAGGAGAAGAACGTCATGCTTGGGAGGGTGTAGGGGCAACACAAAAGAGGAAGACTCTAGATTAGATGGATTGATTCAGTCACTGTAGTAATTGGGGTAGGTGTGTCTGAGACAATAAGGTTGGCACAGGATAGAGCAGGGTTTAGGGCTGTTGTACATAGGGTAGCAGGCGACTTAATGGCACATGACAACAACAAGAAGAACAATAATCATGGAAGACAAAATCACAGGAAACTAAAATGTTTATTTTTAGTCATTGCTGACCAACATACTTTTTCTAGCAAGATTTCATTGAAGCAGAAATTGAGTTTCAGTAACAAACTGTCCCCAACACTATGAAAACTAACTCATAAGATAGCCCTAAAAATATTCTATATTCTCTTTTTTAAGGTACACACACACACACACACACACACACACACACACACACTTTTAAAAGGAAAATTTAAATCTAAAGTTGTTTGAATAAAGAAGTAACCATAAATGCAGGTACTTCTTCCATGGGTGGCAGAAAATTCAGAAAAAAAAATAATATAAAAAAAGAAAGTTTGTTATTATGATAATATTACCTAGCAGGATTTTTATGGGGCTGTTGTTTTCAACAACTTGACATATTTACATACCTGTAAGACTGTTACTGTAGATTAAAAAAACAATCTCTCCTGTGAAATTATTTTATCTATTGATTGTAATAATGAGTTTAATTAGGTTTTTCAGATAAATATGCTACATGGTTGGAGAAATTAAAATTATTATATGAGAAATAAATCAATACGAATTTTTAATCTATAATGAGAATAACAATGTATTTGTGCTTCAAGAAACAAAAGTTTTAGTTAGTACATGAAATCTATCGTGTCATTCAGATCATTTAACAAAAGTACTAGTCACAATTTAGAAATAGAAATAGAGAGGGCAGAGTTCCCCATTCTCTCCTCCCTCATTGTTTATATTAACTTTTTTTAATAAAAATATTTTATGTAGAAGAGAATAAAGTATTGAACATTGGCCTAGTGAACAGAAAGTTATTGCTACTAATCCCAAGGTTAGTAATTTTAATCTGCAGCCCTCAGGCCTGGTTCAAATTGGTTTTTTGTCAAACATTCTTCTAGGTGGTATAGCACTGGTCTATGCATTGCTGTACAGAGGTAATTCATGGTTGCTGTGATGCTAAGCACTGCGACACTGATGTGCCAAATGTGATAACGGTTACCCGTGGTGGACAGTGTTTGTTGGAACTCCCTGACTAAAACTAGCTTGGAAACAGAATAGCATCCATTTCTGAAATGGCTTGCCTCCGGAGACTACATGAACAGTGCTCAGGTCTTTCATTAATAGGGTCACTATGAGTCGTCCACAACTTGATGGCATTTAACAATAACACAACTATCTACATTGTTGTTGTTGTTGTGTACCTTAGAGTCAGAACTGACCCATAGCTGACCCTCCACCAGGTTTTCAGAGGCAGTTAATCACTCAAAAGGAGATTACCCATCTTTATCCTATGGAGTAGTTGGTGACCTTGAACTGTGTGCCTTGAGATTGCAGCGCAGCTTCTCACCATGAGGCCACCAGAGCTTCCTATACATTATATGTTGCTTTTGACTGCGGTTGAGTTGAGCATGACTCATAGTGACCCTATGAATGAAAATCCTCAAGCCTTTCTATATCTGTAGTCATTTTTTAAAGTTCATAGAGTTTCCAGACGCATATTGTTTAGGAAGTGGATGCAACTCCTTCTTCCAAATATACTAAATGTACACCATAAATTCTGGATTTATATTATGAAAATACTTTCTGAAATATGCCTTGAACACTTGAAGTGGGTCCTGATTTTTTAGTTTAATGTACACTTTGAACTTGAAACTGTTCAAGTATTATTGTAAAGACTAAAATAGTCTCTATTTTATAAAGTATAAAAATATCCATAAAATGAATATCAGTTTAGTTTATTAGGGAATACATCTTCAGAATATCTCTTATGATTTTAATACAACCACTATATAAAAAGCAAAATCGGAGCATATTATTCATAGTACAAATATTTGGAAATGCTATTTTTATTCGAATTCTGATGATATGATTATTTAAGTCTGCTGTTAGGGACTTCTTCAGGGTACTGAAGAGCAATGGTGTCACTCTGGAGACTAAGGTTCATCTAATACAGGCTATAGTCTTTGCAATCACTTGTAATGCATCAGAGAGTTGGACAATGACTAGGGAGAATAGAAGGAGAATTGATGCCTTTGAGCTGTGGTGCTGGAGAAGAGTATTGAATGTACCATGGACTGCCAAGAAAACGAACAGATTCACCTTGGAGAGGGTTAAACCAGGCTGCTCCTTGAAGGCAAGGATTCTGGGGCTTCATCTGACATACTTTGGACATGTTGTAAGGAGGATTAGTCCTTGGAGAGGGACATCATGCTTGGGAGACGGCACAAGAGGGGAAGACCCTCTATGAGGTGGATTGATTCAGTGACTGGGGTAATCAGGATGGGTGTGTCAGAGGCAGGTGATTGGCACAGGATAGAGCAGGATTTAGGGCTGTTGTACATAGGGTCACTATTGGTCGCAAGAGACTGGACAGCACATAACAACAACAACAACAACAATCAATTGCATATTATTTTGATGTATTTTCCTTAAAAATGCAATGCTACCATGGTTAAAAATGAGTAAAAAATATAGAAGATTAATGATTCTAGTTGAGTCAGGTAGTAGTTCAAGAAATGTCTTTAACTGTTCTATCTCCCTTAGTTACTAGGGTACCACTTCAGTGTTACTAGAACTATCCTACAAGAAAGAACTTTGATGACTTTGTGGTAAAGACTTGTGCTGTCAACTGAAAGACAAAGAATTCTAACCCACTAGCTACTTCATGAGGAAAAGATGGTCAATACTATTTACTGCTACTGAAAAAGTGTTAGAGGGTCAGCTATGAGTTGGTTCCAACTTAATGGTACACAACAACATCCTACAGGAATCTTGAAAAGCACTTATAACTGCTACAACTGTGTTTCGTAGTATTCTGCAATCTGACCTTGAAATGCAATCTTCATAAAAGAAGGGTCTATTGTTTTGGAGTTCTTCAGAGACATTCTCTCCAGTTCAGATTCCCCAATCATTTCATCTGTATTTCATGTGTTTATTCCTTGACCCTCATATGTCTTTATGCTTATTCCCTTAGACTATCTTAAATTGCTGCCTATTTTCTTGGTGAACTCACTGTCAGTTCAGTAATTCTAAATTCATTGTTCAGTTACCTAAATTTGTAATCCATACGTCCTTGCATTTATTTTCTCCACTGTTGCTTCTACATATGCAAATTGCTCAAAAAAGACTGGTATTGATTTCAGTGACTTTATTTGTACCTTATTTGTGTTTTTTTCTAAGCTATTATCTTTTTTATATTTTCTATAGAAATGGAAAAGCCAAGTTTGCATTCACACTGAATAAAGTTTGAAGAAAGTATATAATGTATATATAAATATACAACAAAACTGATAAGGTTTTTTTTAAAGAATTATGTCTTTCATAGATTTGAGACCCCAAAATATAATTGTCTTTCTTTTTAAAGTTTAACACTGAAGAATATAGGTTTAGACATTTAGTTGCTATTTTCACCTTCTTTTACTTGCTTTGTTGCTGAAGTCAGTCTTGCAGATTAAATTTAAATATGATATAAAATGGCCTTGCTAGACCAGGTTATGCAGAACTTAAGCACTAGTCTGGTTACTTAAAGATTGGTGGATTGAACCAGATAATTTTCAGTAGGACAAAAATATAGTAGTCATCTGCTATAATGATTTATAAACTTGGATATCACATAAGGCACTTCTATTCTATTTTCCATGATCACCATGAACAGAAGTTAACTGAGGCAATGGGTAGCTCTCATTCTCTTAAGTAGCATGAGACTCTTGCAAGCTCCCATCCAGCTTAGAAGTCATCTTCTCTTTAGAGAAGCAGACATTAAGGGTAAAGCTAGACAGCAAACCTAGATATTTCTTCAAAATTAATCAATTGTAAGATTTTATTTTCCCCTAACCTGAGAAAACAAAAATTGATTGTAGAATGGGGACTGATGTATAGACTGATCTACATGTCAATAGAATGGATTAATAGAATATAAAAGTTTTCCTGAAAAACATGTTTCTTCTTTGCTTTTTAAATATTTTTCCAATTCTTCTTTTTCTCTGTATTTCATCTTCTAAAGGATGGACACTAAGAAGTTGTGGTACACTTTACTCAAAATATTAAATTTTACTTATTACTCCCTTGTGAATCTATTTTTTACTATGATTTATTAAAATTAAATAAAACACTTTTATATGCATTAAATATTCTATTTACTATTAACATAAACTTTCTGCTTGATACTTAAAATAGAGTTTTTTTATCAAAAAATCTTAAAACTATGATTTACTCTGGTTTTTCATCACGAAAGCCTTATTAGCTGGATCTGTCTTTATAGTGTCTTCTTTTCAGACTAAAACTGTAATGAGAGAAGGTAGTTTGCATTCCCAGGGGATCTTTTCAGAGTCTAAAGCATATCCTTCTGCATTTGGAATTTCCTTCTACCAGGTATTCCATAATACGATTATGTGCTTCACACAGTTCACACATCTGTTCCACCACAGGTGATGTGGGCAAAACTTCCACAGAATTGCTCAAACACTCAATAAAGCAGTTAGGCAGATGTCTTTGAGTTTCTTTGGTGTACAATTTTGTTAGATTTCACGCTGATTATACAACCGACAACTGCTAAAAGTATGCAATGGTGAAATATTATTGACTATGTCGTGTCAAGCTGAATTTAAATTTAAAATCATAATTGTACAACTGCTTGCACAATAAACTTGAAAGATTAGGTCTTTGTTGAGCATCCTGAAGCAACCAAATAAGACTCCTATATAGCACTTACATACTATCATATTTATTGAGTTATTTTAACACTTGACTTCATCATCAACCAATATTCTCTTGAATGAACTTGATAGTTAATGTTGGTTTACTTTTTACCTTCTATTATAAAAAAATTACATGAAGGAGCTTATTAATATGCCTGCCAACTCCACAAAATATTCAGAGAATGGTTTAATAAGACCCTTGTTTTCCTTCAACACTTCAAACTTTAAGTACTAAGTTAGTTTAGAGTTAAGTGAGCAATGTTACATTCTCTTAGTTGAACTACTGCATATACAATGAATGAATGACTTGGCATATCGTTTTATTATTATTAGGTGTTGTAATTGTGAAAGTGCAGCCAGAGTGCTCCTTGGAGGTAAAGGTAATAAAGCTTTGCCTCACATACTTCTGGTATATTTCTAGGGGAAGCTGTACCTTGGAGAGCTACTTAGTGTGTGTTAAATTGACTATTTATGACTGTCTTGTTTGACAGTCATGATCATTCTGTTGGTGAAATTTGATGTAATGGAATCATTACTTTGATGATATCAATTATAATAATTTCATTGATAAAATATTATCATAATATGATCACCACCATGATCACATTAAAAGCATCTAAATAATTGACAGGAAATTTTATCTGAGGCTTGGCCTACAATGAATACATATAAAACATATGACAAAACTCTCTTGCTTTTGCTTAATTTGACTTCTATATCTGGCTTGTCACCCCTAAGTTTTTATATTTTAAAGAGTACACAGCCCTATAAGCTGACCTTAAATTCAGTAACCTTGCAAATGAACAGAATAATTCTTTCTTACTGACTGACTGTAACAGTCAACGACTTCATCTTACTTGGAAGTCTTAATCAGTACACTTGATATTGGCAGTCAGAAGATCAGAAGAGAGTCTCTAGACTGGGAGAGTCTCTAGTCAGGGACCTCTCCAAATTATTGCACAGTAGTGGCATGAATTTGAGGATTATGGTGCACCCAATTAAGGCAATAGTCTTAAATCACTTATTATGCATCTGAGAGCTCTAAAATGAATAAGTGTAACAGAAGAATTGATGTCTTTGAGCTGTGATATTGGAGAAGAGTACTAAATGAACCACTAGAAGAACAAATATATATGTTTTGGAGAAAGTGCAGCCAGAAAGTCCTTGGAAGCAAAGATGATAAAGATCTCACATACTTCTGTCATGTTGCTGGGAGAAGCTATTCCTTGGAAAGGAACATCATTGGAAAGGTGGGGGTGTCAGCGAAAGAGAGGAAGACCCTCAATTATGTGGGCTGACACAGTGACTGCTGCAATGAGCTCAAGTATAAGGATGACACAGTGTAGGACAGGGTTCAGATCTTTTATTCATAGGGTTGCCTATAGGTCTTATTCAATTTGAAGCCATCTAACACCAATAGTTACATGTGGATCCATGTGTTAGGATAAGCCTCTTTCTTGCAGTATGATTCATGAGTGTGGGACTTACCAATATTTATATTTGCTTGAGTTGAATATATCTCTGTATGTCTATCTCTTTTGCATCTATTATACTGATATTTTTTGCAATATTCTATAGCTTTTCCTATTATTTTTTTGTTTTTACTTATTGGTGGTAAAGATTTGTCAACAAAGAGTCTCCTTTTTTTATTCACTCAACATTTAATTTTTGAACATCCCAAAATAGAAAAGAAGTTCAGAAAATAGACGACCAGTTTCAAATTTATTCTATGCAAGGAGACATTTATGTAATGTCATTTTCTACAGTTGACCTAATAAGGGGGGGAAATTGTCCTCAGTTCAAATGCTCTATTTTCTTTTTTAGTCTTCTCATCAAATCATAGTACATTTTCTTGGACATATGACTTTTTTATTTGCTGTAGGGACTAGTCCTTGGCAAAGAACACCATGCTTGGAAGGGCGGAAGGATGGGTTATGAGAGGAAAACCCAGGATGAGATGAATTGACTCAGTGACTAGATAAATGGAATTAGGTCTGTTAGAGATGATGAGATTGACTCAGGATAGAGCAGGGTTCAGAGCTATTGTACATAGGGTCACTATGAGTCAAAGGTGACCAATGGCACATAACAAAAACAACAACATGTATCTTTAAGAAAAAAATTCAGAGACTTAACTATATTTTAAATTACTTTCAATACATATCTATTTTTGGGGGGGAGTGTGTATGCACAATTCTTCATGCTGTCTTCTGGAAGCCCCTCTCCATTTATCTATCTTGCTGAGATAATCATTGTCTTGAAAGACAGTTTCTTGTTGGGCTCACTACAAGGAAATTTTAAAGTCTCCAGAAGCAAGTCTCTGGTTCATACCTTTCTCTTGTATTTTCCCCAATTCATTGCTCGTATTATTTGATGTCTCACTGAGCAGTGACTATGCACACCTTTTTATATTTTCCCCTATAGATAGGAATGTTTATTTGATATTCTCACAAGAAACCTAAATATTTTTAAAGGGGAAAAAATGCTTGCATGATAATCTCTCAGATTACACACTCAGTCTCTAAATGTAAAGCATCATTTCCCTGAAAGATGTAACTAACTCTTCTTAATCTTTCTAATTAAGGTCTAATAAAAAGAGTAAATACTTTGTAATTTGACCAGGATTTCTTTTGTTTAAAATTCTGCCTCTAGGGTGAGAGAGAGGAAATGGAGATAAATGATATTTTGAGGTTGGGGGACAGAAAAACAAAACAAAATAAAGTTCAACAATAAAACTTTGAGATTGATAAAATACTAAAGAATAGATAATTATCTGAGAGTTTGCTTTAAAATGAATGATGCAGGCCTACTTACAGGAAGTAATGTGGTTTCACAAGCAGTGTTAAAGCAAGTTGGAAAGAAGAACTATGAGCTGAGTTTTTTAAAATAATTGAAACTGAGTTTATATGTGAATACTACCTAGAAGGATTTTGCAGGACAAAGCTGGTGATTAGAGATAACATTCTAAAAACTTATTTATACATTTAATAAATTACTAAATTATTTAGCTTAAAAAATGCATTTTTTTTCTCATGTAACTAAGGAACAAACATAGGCGCCTCTAGTTTTATTCCTGTGCATAGATCATTAACATGATCATTTGTAGAACAATGATCATGTTACTTCAAATCAAGCACATGATTAAAAGAGTTCTGAACGGTATTCAATCTTCTTCTATTACAAATGATAAAGAGCTTTTACAACTTCTCACAATCACATTTGTTAATTTTAAATTCTTTTTATGAGATGATGAAAGGTTATTTATTCTAGAATTCAGTGAATTGAAAAGGAGCACAAGGAAGTCACAACCTTCATTTTAAAATACATTAGTCATTCAAATTTTTATTCATTTATGGTAAGCATAATAATGTGCATTTCTATTCTGTGTTCCTATGTTTTTCTTCTAATTCAGATAATCAAAAACTCCATTCATCAAACAATAAATATGCTCATCTTCCATTTCACTCTATTATTCTTCATAACACACACCTCTGAATAGAGAGGGAATCAATACACTTGTCTCTGGGGAAAAAACGTGTTTGTTGTAACAAAGGAAGGGTCATAATTTATAATGAGTTTTGAAGTTTTACAAACAACTTTCAGATATACTACAGAAGTTTTTTTAAATGTCTATAGTATAAACTAAAAATAATTATCTGACCAAATTAAATTTTGTCTACATATTAAAATTTATTCAGTCTGTATACTTAGCAAATAATTTGTGAAACTGGACTCTATGAAGAGTCAAGCATTAGGATTGGAAGAAGACACATTAACAAACTGTGTTACATAGATAACACAACCTTGCTTGCTGTAAGTGAAGAGTAGTTGACATACTTGCTGCAGGAAGTCAAGGCTTATAAGCTCCAGTATGGATTATATCTCAACATCAGGAAAACAAAGTTTACAACTGGACCAACAGAAAACACCATGATAAATATAGAAAGGTTTGAATCTGTCAATGATTTTACTATTTGCATATACAAGTAAGGGGATCAAGAGATATAGTGCTTTGGGCAAATCCGTTTTAAGAGATGTCTCCAAAATATTGAAGAGCAATGATGTCTGTCTGAAGACTAAGGTATGCTTAATTCAGGCCATGCTAATTATTAATTCAAATTACTTGCTATGCACCTGGAAGCTGGACAATGAATACAGAGACAAAAGATTAATTGAGTGGTGGTATTTGAAAAGAGTAGTGATTATCCCATCAACTGACAAAGGAAAGAGTATATATATCAGGGGGAAAGTGAAACCAGAATGCTCTTGGAAGACAAGAATGACAATGCTTTGTCTCACAATTTGGACACATTAATAGTATAGGCTATTCCTTGGAAAGTGATATTGTGTTTGCAAGGGTGGAGAATTAGTGAAAGAGAATAAGACCCCAATGAGATGGCTAATGGTAACTGCAGCAATGGGTTCAAATGTATAAGAGGTGATGAATATGGTACAGATACATTAGAGTTCTGGGCTGTTGCTTCCAGGATCACTAGGAGTCACACTAGACACAAAGGCACCTAACAACAGCTACATGTGTTAAAAAAATAAAACTAAATTATGAAATGCATTTGTTTAAATGTCAGGTATCTGAGTACTTGTAGAATTTAATTTTTCTTAATTTAATAGGATGTAATACTTTGATAACACTACTGTTGTTGTTAGGTACCTTTGAGACAACTCTACCATAGAACAACCAGATGGACAACAGATCTGAAACATACTGTGTTCTGTAACCTTCTTCATCTCTGTCATGTTCAAGCCCATTGTGGTAGTCACTGTATCAGTCCATATCATTAATGGCATTCTTCTCTTTCTCTGACCCTTTACCTTTCCCAACATATCTCTCTCCACATTTTGGTTCTTCTTGCAAATAAGCTCCAAAATTAAGACAAAGTTTCACCATGTTTTTCTCCAAGGATCACTCTGATTAGTCTTCTTTAAAGGTTTGTTTATTTGTTCTTTCAGCAGTCCATGGGACATTCAGTACTCTTCTCCAATACCACAATAAACAACATTGTTTCTTCAATCATTGTTACTCATTTTATCCTATATTCAGAGGCACATTGTTGTACTTGTTATTATGTGCCATCTAATAGTTTGTGACTCATAGCGACCCTATGAACAAGAGCCCTAAATCCTGCTCTATCTTGTGCCAACCTCATATCTCCCACACACCTGCTCTCACTAACCCAATCTCCTGTGCTGTTCCTCCACTCTCCCAAACATGGTAGCTCTCTCCAACGACTGGTCCCTACTTGCAACATGCCCAAAATATGTCGACAAAGCTTCAGAATCCTTGACTCCAAGAAACAGCCTGGCTTCACCCTCTCCAGGACATGATATATTCAACACTCTTCTCCATCATCATAGCTCAAAACCATCAATTCTCTTTTTATCATCTGTAGTCACTGTCCGGCTCTCTGATGCATAGCAGCCAATTGCGAAGAATATAGCTGGACCACTATTACAAAATAGAGAAGCAAATAATCACAGAAACCTTTGTTGATTATTTTAGGTTTTGGAACAAAGAAGGAAGTGTTTTCCATCAGATCCTGGAAGTTATTGATTTTATCTATATAAGGTAATAATGATATGTTATTTACTTTGGTCTTGCCCAATTTCCAAAATGAA
Source organism: Elephantulus edwardii (assembly GCF_000299155.1). Classification (NCBI taxonomy): domain Eukaryota; kingdom Metazoa; phylum Chordata; class Mammalia; order Macroscelidea; family Macroscelididae; genus Elephantulus; species Elephantulus edwardii. The sequence goes on from NW_006399850.1 coordinate 8,252,380, forward strand.
ATCTCTCTTTTTTTTTTTTTCCTTCATGAAACTAAACTAAAACCAGGCTAGAAATGCTTCCATGAAATGAACTTTTCCAAATTCCTATCTCTGCAGGGAAGGAAGCTTATTGAAAGAGAAGAAGAATAGAATGCATATTCCAGGCCAATGATCTACCCTGTGGTCAGGGAATATTTAATCTGATTTTTTCCCCTCCTATATGGTTTGTAAAAAAAAATTTGCCTAAATAAGCAATTCATGTTAACTTGTTGGTAATAGTAAGTCATATAGAATTATTTTATGTAGATTTAACTAATATTTTAAAGATCTTATGCAATAATGAAAAGTAAATCGATTATAATTATAAATTTTTTTAATAATAACAACCACAAAATCATATTATTGGTCTGGACTTATAGATTCCAATGGTTCAGGATTTTCAGGACTAAAATTAGGAAAGTTAGAGGACACTAGAACAAAAAAATGTCCCTAAAATAACACTTCGAATGGCACTATTTGTGCCATAAATGTGCCTGTTAACTTTAGAGTTGGTAAAGATGATATAGAAATTTGAAATAATTTGATAAAGAATATTACATAAATTAATTTTAATCTGTGAATCGTTTCATTAAATCATATATATTTACTGGTTAACCCTCTCTGTTTTATTCATAAGAGGAAGGAATAACTTTTTAGTCATCCAAGATAAAATTAATTTTTCATCATAAATGAATAACATTTCTGAAAAAATTATGACTATCAAATCAATGACATCTGAAAATTATTGACACCCTTTTTTCTTTTTCACTACTATGCAAAATAGTCCATTTTAATGTAGAGATTAAAATCTTAGTCTGCACACTGAGCCAATTAAATTGTTTGAGAAGTTGGAGTCTATGAAGAAGAATGTGGCATTAGGATTGGAGGAAGACTCATCATTAACCTTTGTTATGCAGATGATATAACCTCACTTGTTGAAAGTGAGGACAACTTTGAGAGATTGCTTCAGAAGATCAAAGACTTTAGCCTTAAATAAGAACTTCATCTCAATGTCAAGAAAACAAAAATTCTCACCACTGAACTCATAGGCAACATCATCATCGATGGGGAAAGAATGGAAATGGTCAATGACTCTGGTGTTGGAGAATAATACTGAATATTCCGCGGACTGCCAAATGTCTTGAAGGATGTGCATCCAGAGTGCTTGTTGGAGTCATAGATGATGAAGTTTCTAAAAGATGTTTTTCCTTGGAGAGGGACCTCATGCTCAGGAAGGTGGAGGGACAAGAAATAACACCTTCAACCAGATGGATTGACACAGTGATTGCAGCAATATGTTTAAGAGTGTCAGAGATTGTGAGGATAGCATGGGATAGAAGCACCTTCAAATTAGTTGTGAGAAGGATTGATACAATAACTAATAAAGGGCTTGAGTATGCCAGAAATGGTCAGGACGGCACAGGAAAGGGCAGGACTCAGATTAATTGTTCAGAGGGTCCCTATGAGTCACAGTCAACATGATTGCACTTTGAAGGAAGTAAGAGAAAATATCTGGACAAAGTTTACTTATAGCAGTGTGGAATAATTTCAAATGTGTTTACTTTTTTTAATTTTAATTTTGACTGGTTAATATAGACTAGAATGTTATACAAAAATAATTAATAGATTTTTTTAAAGTAAGATCTATTATCTTTTGTATGTTTTTGTAAATGGAAACAGCCTATTCTTTATATAATTCATAAAGTAATTTATTATAAGTAATTTATTATCATTGAGTGGTTTTGTGCTGTTACTTGAGAACTGACTTATAGCTGACCCTCCAGCAAGTTTTCAGAGGCTATAATTGCACTGAAGGAGATTATCTATCTATCTTTCTAACACAGAGCAACTGGTGGATTCAAACTCCTTGACTTTGTGTTGCCAGTGCAACTCCTTACTCAATAGACTACCAGAACACCCTTGAAAAGAGAAGATTTCTTGATGGCACACATGACTGTATATAGCTATTAATAGAAAGGATAGCCGTTTTAAATTTAACTAGACACACATTGGAAGAAAGGCCTGATACTCTAGTTTCTAAAAGGCATAACAAGTGAAAACCCCATGTGCATTTTCACTCTGAAATGTAAGTGGTATCCAAGAGTTGGGAGTCAATAGACAGCAAATAGTTTAGTTTTAAATAGGAAAATTAATAGCTACTTTGGGACACTTGTATAAATAGTAGTATAATGCTTTTTTAATGTAACGGCATTTAAAAAGTTTCCCTTCATGTTATATTCCTTAAATACACATGGGAAACACTTCAAATTCTAGGCATTGATTGATTCAGGGACTTGAGCTATTTTGTTGTTGTTGTTGTTGATATGTGCCGTCGAGTCATTTCCGACTCATAGCGACCCTATGCACAACAGCCCTAAACCCTGCTCTA
>NW_006399850.1:8259396-8266591 GCF_000299155.1 Elephantulus edwardii
ATAGTTGGTGGTCTGTCCTACAATCAGCACCCGGCCTGGTTTTCACTGCTGATATTGAGCTTCTCCACAAATGTAATCAATTTGATTCCTATGCTTACCATCAGGTGAAATCCATGTGTATAGCCTGCATTTATGTTTCTTATAAAAGGTATTTGCAATGAATAAATCATTGAATGTGCAGAACTCTATCATTCTATCTCTAGCCTCTTTTCTCTCACGGAGCCCATGTTTTCCAGCCACTGATCCTTCTTCCCTGTTTCCAACTTTTGTATTCCAGTCACCCATTATTATTGATGCATCTTGATTGCATGTTTGATCAATTTCTGACTGCAAAAGTTGGTAAAAATCTTCTATTTCCTCTTCTTTGGCTCTAGTTTTTGGTGCATTTATTTGAATGATAGTGGTATTCACTAGACTTCCTTGTATGCACATGGATATTATCTTGTCACTCACCACATTGTATTTCAGGATAGATCTAGAAATTATTTTTTTTAATTATGAAACAACCCCATTTTTTCTCACCTTTTCATCCCCAGGATAGTAAATTATATAATCATCTTGTTCAAAATGCCCCATGCCAAGCCATCTCATTTTGCCAATACCTAGTATGTCAATATTTATGCGTTCCATTTATTTCTTAACAATGTCCAATTTTCCCACTTTCATGCTTCTCACATTTCATGTTCCAATCACTAGTGTCTCCTTACAGCTGTTTCTGTTTCTCCTTGTTTTCATTTCAAAGATCTGTTTCAATTGCCATGTTTGTTAGTCCAAATGATAATCTAAGTGTGCTCTATTGTACATAGGGTTTTCGAAGGCCTGTCATTTCAGAAGTGGATGGCCAATCCTTAATATATATAATAGTATCTGACAGACAAACATTCTACAGAAAAGAGCAGATGACAGACAATTGCCCAGTTATAACAATGACCAATAGATTCGATGTTGCTGCCCACCCACGCTTCCTTACTCCACCACCATCTCTTCCTACTTTTGCCTACGGCATTCAATACACGTCTCCCATTGACCAGCCCCTGATGTGATGGCCTAAGTCTCAAGCCATCAGGATTTCTGTGATTCTGGACATATTGTGCTGCTGTGGGTCTCTTATGATGCAGCCAATATTACTTCAATTTAATGTTGTTAAGTACAACTGTAATGTACAACTTCCACTCCAGGATTGCCTTCTCATGGGTAATACCGCTTGTCTTCCATTTGAAGCCAGGTGCTGTCTCCATACCTTTTCAATCTGTATGCAGAACAGATCATCCAAGATGCTGGGCTGAATGAGGAGGAATGTGGCATCAGAATTGGTGGAAGAATTGTCAATAACCTGCGTTATGCAGATGACACAACCCTGCTCGTGGAAACTGAGGAGGACCTGAAGCGCTTGCTGCAGAAGGTCAAGGACCACAGCCTCCCATATGGATTGAAGCTCAACATGAAGAAAACAAAGATTTTCACCACTGGGCCTATTGGCAGTATCAGTACAGATGGTGAAGAGATTGAGATAGTTAACAGTTTTAGTTTACTTGACTCTACAGTCAACACTCTTGGAAACAGCAGCCAGGAAAACAAGAGATAGATTGCATTAGGAAAGTCAGCTGTGAGGGACCTCTCAAGAGTACTGAAGAGCAATGACATCAGGCTAAAGACTAAGGTGCACCTGATCTGGGCTATAGTCTTTGCAATTACATGCTATGCATCAGAGATTTGGACAGTGAATAGGGATTTAAGAAAGAGAATTGATGCCTTTGAGCTGTGGTGCTGGAGAAGAGCATTGAATATACCATGGACTGCTAGGCGAACAAACAGGTTTGTCCAGGAAAGGTGAAGCTGGGATTCTCCTTGCAGTCAAGGATTCTGAAGCTTCATCTGACTTACTTTGGGCATGTTGCAAGGAGGGACTGGTCCTTGGAGAGGGACATCATGTTTGAGAGGGTGGAGGGGCAGCAAAGGAGAGGAAGACCTTTGATGAGATGGATCGATTCTGTGAGTGGAGTGGTGGGAATAAGTGCATTTGGGGTACCTAGGTTGGCACAGGATAGAATGGCGTTTAGAGCTCTTGTACATAGGGTCACTGTGAGTCACAAGTGAGTCAATGGATCATAACAACAACAACAATGATAAAATTAAACTTATCAGTATTTCTTTGGTCTTCTTATTCATTGTCAAACATTCAGATTTATAGGAAGCAATTTAAAATACAGCTTAAAATGAGTTGAATCAGGTGTACCTTAGTCTTTAAACTGACATTCTTGAATATTTAGCACTTTGGATGGGTCCTTGACAGAAAATTTCCCCAATGCAAGATGTCTGTTGATTTCTTGACTACTGTTGTCATGAAGGTTGATGGTTTGTCCAAGGAAACTGAGATTTTTGACAACTTCAACTTTTCCAAATCTATCAGAATGTTGCCTGAAAGGGAGCTCTGGTGTCCTAGTGGCAGGAAGCTGCATTGTAACCCTGAAGGCATGCAGTTTGAGGTAATCAGCCACTTCACAGGAGAAGAATGAACAATCTCCTCTTGTGTGATTGACTGGTGCTGAAAACCTACCAGAGGTTCAGCTATAGGTCAGCTCTGACTTGATGTGGTGAGGATTTTCGTTTTCTTGCTATTGAGATGTAACTGATAATGAAGACTGGAGTCTTGAATCTTTTGCAGCAAGCATTTCAAACTTTCTTCACTTTCTGAAAGCAAGGTGTGGTATCTTCATAATTTAGATTGTTGAAGAGTCTTCCTCTGAACCTGAGGACACATTCTTTTACATATAGTTTATTTTATTTAATAATTTGTTCAATATACAGATTGAATATGATCTTTTTAGTAGAGTAGAAAGGAAGTAAAAGAAATATTACAGCAGGAGTAAGGAATGGGAAATGCAGAGACTGAAAGACAGGTAGGAATAGAAATGCTAGCGAATCATAACATCATTAAAAGAATAATCTCATTAAGAAGTGAATATTTAAGCAAAAAATTGAAAGTCATGAAAAAATGCATTGTGCAAATATCCTTTTGGAGAGTTTTCTCAGTTTAAAAATTCCAGTATGACTGGAGTAAGAGTGTACAAGTTTGGGATTTGAAATAGTAAGAGATGTGATCAAAACACATATTGTAAGGAATTTTATTTTATTCTGATTAAAATGTCTCTTTACTGTAGAATTCTGTAGAGAGTAGTGGCATAATGTGACTTTTATTAGCACATAATTTTGGATGCAACGTTGGGCGTGGAGGGGAAAAGCAAGTGTAGAAGCATTTAAGTCTGTCCAAATGAGCTAAAGGATGGAAAAGAGGAGTAAGGTCATGCTGGCTGCAGGGATAATGTTCATTTTAAAACTATAATTTGAAGATGGAGCTAAAGAGGATTCTCTAATGGATTGAATGCAGGTTTTGTAAAGGAAAAAAAAGTCAAGAATGAGTCTCAGAGGTTGCTCTTGTGGTTTTTTTTTTTGTTTGTGGTGTTGTTTTATTGTTTGTTTTTTACTACAAGCTTGTAAAGATAAAGTTGTTATTACTGAGATTTGGAGGGTTATGGATGTAGTAAGACTGGGCTGATAAGCAGTTTCACAGTGAACCAACAGAATATGTTGCATATTTAATTTTATTTGTTACTCAAGATGACTGTAGAATGTTATTATCTTCATTTCACAGAGGACAAAATTGAAGCTCTTTAATCATGGCAAAATAGCTTATATTTCAGATCAGCCTTGGGCCTAATCTAGTTCAGATAGTCACATTCACCAATTATCTCATATAATCATGAGTAACAAAATGAAATGCACATTTTTTCTCCTGTTCTGAATAGACAATGCTTTCTGCTACAAAATGCTATCAAGTACATGAGTCATTCTCAAAAGATACCTGTAATTCTAGTGTCTTCCATTTTCAATTACTAAAGCAATCAAATGTTTGCAATCATATGCCCTTCTCTTTCACTCACTATCATGGAACTATTATTATCCCTTTCTACTATCTTTGCAATATTCTATGATTGATTTCCTAATAACTTAATTTCTCATTTGTCATCTAAAGACATTTTATACTAATTGTATTTAATGGACTGTGAGCTACTGAAATATTTAGAGTCAATGCTAGTAAATGCAAAATATGCTTACTGATAGAATATAAAAATAAGCATTTGGTAAACCAATGATGATATGCATTATCTAGGACCATTGAGCATATAAAAGTTTAATGGAGGCTAGAAGATATATTTCATTACCATTCTAGGAAAATAAAAAAAAGTAGTAGGCAGATTGATCTTAGCTAATATTTGAAAGTCATCTTGTTACTTCACTGGTAATATTTTTAGATTTATTGTAGCAAATACTTTCCCACTTGATCGATTTCTTACAAACAAAATCTATCATACTTGACTCTATCATGAGCTAATTTTCGGTTGCATATTGGTGCTTTCCATTTTTAGAACATTTGTTGACATAATTATCTATTTACTTCCATCAAAGTAGATATTCTGCATATTGAGAATATATTTTAGTGGCAAGAAGCTTCACTGCAATCTGAAAGGCCAGCTGCTCTGTGGGAGAAGCATAGGCAAGCTTCTCCCATGCAATTATCTGCCTCTGAAAACCCACCAGAGGGTCAGCTATGTGTCTGTTCCCACTCAACTGTAAACAATAACAACAACATAAAACACATTGTCATTTTAGTGTATTATGTTAATGATTGTTAAATTACAGAGATCTTAATTATTGTTTTCAATGGAAAACTTACTTATAAATACTGTTGTTGCTGTTATCATGTGCTGTTGAGTCTCTTGCTACTCATAGTGATCTTATGTACAACAGCTCTGAACCCTGCTCTATCCTGAGCCAACATTATCATCTCTGACACACCTATCATCATGACCCCAGTCACTGAGTCAGTACATCTCTTTCAGGGGCTTCCTCTCTTGTGTTGTCCCTCCACCCTCCCTAGCATGATGTCCTTCTCTAAGGTCTGGTCCCTCCTTGCAACATTCCTAAAGCATGCATGATAAAGCTTCAGAATCCTTGCCTCCAAGGAGCAGCCTGATTTCACCCCCTCCAGAACAACCTTTAAAATGTAGTTGCACGTAAAAGACCTAAATAAATGGGGAAATGTGCCCTATTTATGGATAGGAAGACTCAATATTCTGAAAATGATAGTCCTACCAAAAACTATGTATGTGGTCAATGTGATCATAATTCAGATACCAAATTCCTTTTTCAAGGAGATCAAAAGGGACGTTTTCAAGTTTATTTGTAGAGGAAATAGGCCTCGAATAAGCAGATCACGTCTGAAGTTGCAGCATAGCACTCCTTAACCTTAAAACCTTATACAGAGCTGTTGTAGCCCAAACAGCATGGTACTGGTACAATGACAAGCACACAGACAAATGGAACAGAATTGATAACCTAGAAATATACCCATCTATCTGTGGTCAACTGATATCCAACAATTAAATAAATAAAGCCTATGGAATGGGGAAATAATAACCTCTTCAACAAATGGTGCTGGCAAAACTAGAGAGCTACCTTCAGAAAGCTGAAAGAGGATTCACATCTCATACCATACACAAGAATCAACTCAAGATGCTTCAGAGGTCTGTGAGTAAAGCCCAAAAGAGAAAACTTTCATAAGAGAAAAACTGGATACAAGCTTAAAGAGCTTAGTCTGTGGTCTAAAGAGATTGCCAAATACAGAAAGAAATGCACAATCTAGAGAGGAAAAAATTGATGAATGGAACCTTCTAAAAGTTAAACTCCTATGTGCATCAAAAATATTTTCCAACAGAGTGAAAAGAAAACCTACTGATTGGGGAAAAAACATTTGGCAATATCATTTCAAAGAAGGGTCTCATATAAAAAAATTACAGAATCCAACAGATCAGCTGGTACAGTGGACAGAAAGGGATGCTACCAAGCCAAAGGTGGGTGACTTTTAATCCACAACCCTCGGGCCTATCTTTCATTGTTTTTGTTCAGACATTCCTCAAGGTCGTATAGCCCTGGTGTACAAGTTGCCGTCCCACGGTCACTTGTGGTTGCTGTGAGGCTGAACACTGTGACACTGATGTGTCAAATACATTAATGGTTGGCTATCCAATGTGGACAGAGAGTGGGGTGGAGCTCCCCAATTAAAACAAGCTTGGAAGGAGGAGTGGCATACACTTTCATAACAGCTTGCCTCCGGAAACCCTAGGAACCTGGAGAGAGGATGAAAGACACCCAAGTGATGAGGACTCTCCTTCATAGGGTCGCCATGAGTCACCTGTGACTGGATGGCACTTAACAACAACAACAGCACCTCCACAAGAAAAAGACTAATTACAAAATGGACAAAAGACATAGAAAGATTTTTCATAGAGGAAGATATTTGGATAGCCAACAGGCACATGAAGAAATGCTAAAAATCACTGGCAATACGAGAAATGTAAATCAAAATCACAATGAGGTACCATCTCACTCCAGTAGCAGTGGCAAAGTTTAATAGGATAGCAAGTAATAAATGTAGTAGAGGATATGGAGAGATAGGAACACTGTTGGTGGGGTTGAAAATGGTACAACCAATCTGAAAGGCAGTTTGGCATTTCCTCACAAAGCTGAATGTAGAAATTCCATATCACACAGCTATTCCACTTCTTGGAATATACCCTGAGAAATGAGAACTGAAGGACAAATGGATATATGTACATCAATGTTTGTAGCAGTGTTATTCACCATCACAAGAACATAGAAACTGCCCAAATATCCAATCATAATCAAATGGATTAAGAAATTGTGGTACATTCACACAATGGAATACCACTCAACATGCAGGAGCAATGATTTTGAAAATCACTATATCACTTGAGAGGAACTGAAGAACATTATGTTAAGTGAACTAAGTCCCATAAGGAAAAACACTATATAAGACCATAACTCTGCAAAGAGAAAACTAGTAGAACTTGTATGAGCATCCAAGGATGGAGGGAAAAGGTAGGAGAGAGCTGAGTATGGGCAGGGGCTAAACATAGGGTCACTCAATTTGATGAGCAGAGTGGGGGTAAAAGGACATGGGAAAGATCTGATGGGAAAACTTTTTAAGTAAACCAGTATGAAGTAAAAACTTTACTTAAGATAAATGTATTTGCATTAATTGTTGTTGTTGTTGTTGTTATGTGCCGTCGAGTCACCTGCTACTCATAGCGACCCTATGTACAACAGCCCTAAA
>NW_006399850.1:8267179-8267717 GCF_000299155.1 Elephantulus edwardii
ACCAAGTTGTGCCAAGAAATCTGGAGAACAACTCTGAGCTATTTTAGTGAACAATTTTTTTTATTAAGATTCTTGATCTTTGGAAGCTTGCGCTTGCCTGGAGTTACTGTTGTTACTATTGTTGTTAGGTACCATTATAGTTGTGTTGTAGTTGACTCCAGCTCATATCAATCCTCTGAATGGCAGGCCTGAATTTTGCCCTATCTTGGTCCACTCTCTGAATGTGTGATATTCTAGAGCATATTATTATAGCCACTGTGTCAATCCATCTTTTTTTTTTTATATTCTTCTTCTCTTTCTGACCTTCAACATTGCCCAGCATGATATCTTTTTCGAAGGACTACTCTCTGCTCACAACATGCCTAAATTAGGTGTGAAAAAGTTTCATCATCCTTGCTTCTAAGGAGCACTGTTTGTACTTCCTCCAAGACAGAATTTTCAGTCCCTAGAATCTTCAATATTCTTCTCTAATAATACAACCATGTAGTATCTCCCTGCTCTGTTCTGACAACTGCCTCTTGGTTCAAGTATAGGTTTC
>NW_006399850.1:8275518-8283554 GCF_000299155.1 Elephantulus edwardii
TTATATTAAATTATATTTTACCATTTTTTACTTATATAAATTGTATTATACTACACTACTAAATTGCCAAAAACTAACTTAAATAAATTAACCACAAAAAGAAATGTGACATGGCAATTGTAAGAATTACATGTTCTCATATTTACTGTGAAACATAATAACTGGCCAACAGACTGGAAGAGATCTATATTTGTTCCCATTCTAAAGAAAGGTGACCCAATAGAGTGTGGAAATTATGAAATAATATCATTGATATCACACGCAAGCAAGATTCTGCTGAAGATTATCCAAAAACTACTAGAACAACACCTCAACAGAGAACTGCCTGAAATGCAGGCTGGATTTAGAAGAGGCCACAGCACTAGAGATATTATAGCTAATGTCAGATGAATCTTGTCTGAAAGCAGAGAGTACCAGAGGAATGTCTACCCGTGTTTCATTGACTTTGTAAAGGCATTTGACTGTGTGGATCACAACATACAGTGGCTGACTCTGAGAAAAATGGGAATTCCAGAACACTTGATTGTGCTTATGTGATACTTATACTTGGACCAGGAGGCAGTCATCAGAACAAAGCAAGGAAACACTGCATGGTTCAAAATTGAGAAGGATATATGTCAAGGATGGGTCCTATCTCCATATCTTTTTAATAAACATGCTGCAGATTTTAAATTAGTGTTGTTAGAATAGACCAAGGACATACTACATGGTTCAAAATCAAGAAGGCTGTATTCCAGGGATGTGTCCTATCTCCATACCTTTTCACTCTATATGTAGAGCAGGTCATCCAGGAGGCTGGGTTCTATAAGGAGGAAGGTGGCATCAGGACAGAAGGAAGACTCAACAACAAATAACCTGCTTTATGCATATGACACAACTTTGATTTGCTGAAACTGAGGAGGACCTGAAGCACTTGCTGTGGAAGATCAAGGACTGCAGCCTTAGTATGACTTGAAACTCAATGTCAAGAAAACAAAGTTTTTCATTATTGTGCCGATTGACAGCATCATGATAGACGGTGAAGAGATTGAGATTATTAACAGCTTTTTTTGCTTAGCTCCACAATCAACATTCTTGGTACCATCAGCCAGGAAAACAAAAACAAAAACAAATTGCACTGTGAAATTCTGCTTTCACGGACCTCTCCAGAGTATTGAAGAGCAGTGATGTCAGTCTGGAAAATAAGGTGTGCCTCATCTAGTCTATGGTATTCACAGCTGCATGCTATGCATCAGAGAGGTGGACAGTGACAAGGGATGTTAGAAGGAGACTTGATGCCTTTGAGCTGTGGTTCTTGAGAAGAGTATTAAATATACCATGTCCTGTTAGAAGAACAAACAGCTTTGTCCTAGAGAGAAGGTTGAACAAGAGTGCTCCTTGGAGGCAAGGATTCTGAAGCTGTGTCTGACATACTTTGGGCTTGTTGCAAGGAAAGACCAGTCTTTGGAAAGGGACATCCTACTTTAGAGGGTGTGAAAGATTAAAATTAAAATGGCCCCTATAGTTCTCAGCTGAATTAAACTCAGGTTTCTATAGTTCTCAGCTGAATTAAACTCAGGTTTCTATAGTTCTCAGCTAAGTTAAAATCAGGAATTTTTCCATTGTCCCGGGTAAAGCCCCACACCCAGTGTTCCAGGAAGAAAAGTCTGATCCCAGGGCAATGGTATTTCGAGAATGGCTAACTACAGGGTAGGACAAACAAGCAGATGTTTCTCTACTGATAACCCATGTGCCTTTGTTTCCCAACTGATAACCCATGTGTCTTGTGCTTTTCCACTGCTCTGGAGTTTGAACTCATTGTATGCTTAAGAATTTGTGAAACCACCCTATACTTAATGGCTAACCACAAAAGTTAGGCAAATATGCTGATGACTTTAGATCTAACTGCCACATGTGCTACGTGCAAATATGCTGTGTAAACCATGAGCGAAAACCAAACCAATGAATTCAAACTGTGCTTTCATCACCCAATGAGAAGCTGATACCCAGTTGTATCCCCCTAAAGTGTATAAAAAGAGCCAACTTTGTCTGCTCAAGGTCGACTCCTCTATCTCCTGCAAGAGATACGTGTCGGCCAGGAGCTCCGCAATAAACCTCTCCTCTTGCTATTGCATCAAGCCGGTGTCTTGGAGTCTTGGGTCTTCGCCGTCCACTCGGGACAGAACAGGACCAGCGGTTTGGGGGTCCTTCAGGTGGAGGGAAAGCACAAGAGAGGAAGACACCTTGAGATGGATAGACTCAGTAATTGAAGTAATGAGGGTAGGTGTATCAGAAACAATATGGTTGGCTCAGGATAGAGCAGGCTTCAGAGCCATTATACATAGGGTCACTATGAGTCGTGGCAACTTGACGGCACATAACAACAAGAACAACAACAGTCTGATTTCTAAATTGTCACAAGAGATTCTCATAAAAAGTCAAATAATTCAATAGGTTAAATTTTATTGGTTAAATAACCAATTCACAAAATATTACTTCAATGCATAGAATTTTTAATATTCAATTTATATACAACACTAAATTCCATGAGCTAAATTATTTTTTAAACATAAATAGAATTCTTTTCATTTTTGTTTTGTCTAGTTCTTTTTTTATATATTCTTTTAATCAAAAAGACTGAAGTACCAAGTATTGATTGTGTGACTGTAATTGACCTGGCAGTGGAAAGTGGAATTTTTCCAGTTGGTGCAGTGATTAGAATTGATTTAGCAGTAGAACTCATAAAAGGGTCAATGAAATACAGGGAATAAGGCAACAACTGCTCTTCGAAAAGATTGTAATTCAATTACAGCAGTCAGTTCTACCTACCTTAATTAATCTAGTCAGCATTCAGCAGGAGACTGAGATTGCTATTTTAGGTTAACTGCTTAGAAAGTCACACACAGTTGCTAGCAAAAGGAAGATTATCTACAGGAGTTTTTAAAGCTAAGCACATATTTACTGCTTTTCCTTTGTGCTTCCCTTTCCTGTTAAATCTAAGTTCCTAAAAATAGAGCAAATTATTTCTTTGTTGTATTAGTAATAATAATTATAAAATTGTGACAATATGCTCATGTTGGTAAAGATAAGCTATTTCACAATTATTATTAGTTACTGACAAATTACTATTACATTTATACAAATACTAACTTTTAGTGCAAATATTACACTATTATATTAAAAATTGTAGTGAATATATTCTAGAATATGTTTCCTTATTTTTTTTACAAGGCATTTAATTTCTTTTCTCATAAAACCCTCAAACCAAGTCAATTGTTGTTAATTCCTACTTACAGTCTACAGGAAAGAATAAAACTGTCCCATCAGGTTTCCAAGGTTGCAATCTGTCTTTAGTCCGTTGAGAATTGTGCTGCTAACCCAAAGTCCTCATTTTATGAGGGATCGAATCCACCCTTCACTCAGACGGAGAGTTAAGCATTCTCTTCCTGTGCCATTAACAACTCCTGAAAACCAATGCAAATGCAGTGTGACTTAGATTGATCTGATTCAACTACAATGGGAGAAAGAATCTTTATGGAAGCAGATCATCACATCTTTCAATGGAAGAGCAGCTGGTAGTTTCTAGCTGCTGGTCTCTCTAATCATTATGTTATCAGTGTCCTTTTTTAATCATACCTCTTTGCATCTTAATGCAGCTTTTTATTCTCTTCTCCTTTCCACATTTTCTACTCTTTCTAGACCTATAATAAAAGAAGGAGCTAATGCAGTAGGAAAGACAATGAATACATTTCTTTCCTCTTGAGAAAAATCTGGTATGAGACAATGTCAGTGTAACAAATAATGTGTTTACTGATGATAGATATGATTTCTAAGTCTTCAATACCTGGTAGTACAGTTGGAAGATTTTACGTCAATTTAATTTTCACATTCTACTTTTTCTCCATTTTGTCTGTTATTTTATTAATGATTCCAAAATATATCAAAATATGTTTGAACATCAAAATAGTCTATAATCTACAAAGCAGCATCTTTAAAAAAGCCATTGTCCATAAATTTTTAACTTCCTATTACAATGTCAAGAGTTGAGAACTTTAATTCACAGTGTCACTATGAGTCCCCTACGACTCAACAGCACTTAACAACAGCAACAACATTGCACTGTAGATTAGATATTCTCTAAGTTTTCTGCAAGTCATCATCGTGTTGTTTGACCCAGTCCTTGGCCCTCTGTCAAAACACCTATTTCCCAAATACTGCTTTGGCATAGCTCTTTTATTTTTCTAAATAACAAAATTGTGTTTTGAGGCCTTACCCTATTAAATATGGAGTTGTAAGGAAAAGTCAATATTCTTTTAGAATCTTTTCAGAATGTCAAAAGCTTATTTTCATTTTTTACTAGGATAAGCATACTGTTGAACTATTTGGTGTTATGGTCAAAAATGTTTATGTGGGTTTATGCAATTACTTTGTTTCCTTTTGAAAGTCAGTATTCATTGATTTGGCTGAAAATTAAGTGTATCTTTCCAATAATAGGGGTGCTCTCATGGCCTAGTAAGCAAAGTGTTGCTCTCCCAAGGCAAAAATATGTGGCTTGAATCCACCAGGTGCTCTGTAGAAGAAAAATCAATCGTCTCTTCCAATGCAATTTACAAGCCCAGAAAATCCTTTAGATGGTCTAAATCAACAGTAATAATTTCAAAAAGTAAATTAAACTTTAAATCTTGAAAATATTTTTTTCAATAGTCATTCTTTCCTTCCTTTCTTGTCTTAGGTACAGAATTTATTCCATAATACAAAATTCCCCAACTGTTGGCTTTAAAGAAAAGAAATTCATTGGTTCATAGTTTTTGAGGCCAACCACTCACAGATTACCATTGGTGAGTTTACCAAGGAGTTGGTTCCAACTCATAAATAATGCTTCATTTGGTTTCTAACTGCTGTAAATCAAAATGAGAGATTGTCCATCTTTCTGTCAAAGGGCTTCTGGTGCAATTACACAAGTAGAAAACATACAACCTTTGGTTTAGCAGCACTACTTGCTTCAGATTATTCCACCAAATTACACGGAGGTGGCAAGGTTAAACACTAAGTGGTTTCTAGGGGAAGATCCCTGTTTCTTTTTCTGTAACCTGAACACTTGATATTACTGGGCTGTCTATGGATGTATTTCACATTATGTCTGTCCTTGGCCTGTGTATGAGCTTCAATATCTACTTCCCCTTTGTATACAATAATTATTTAACGGCAAAAGAAAGCCAATATTTCCAAATACTGTCATATATACAGAAGCTAGAATTTTAACATATTCTTTTGAGAGACACACAATTCAGTTGGTTTATTTCTGTTTTCTGTTCTGTTTCATTTTGGAATTCTTAAAAACTTCTACTCAGAAAATGCAATATTTTTTAGGTACTATGTGCTTTTACTTCTTACATTTTTATCTTATTGTTGTTCTTTATTTTTCAATTCAAATTAAAAACTATACTTAGCAATTATATTATTTTGCAGTTCTTTTTTGTTCTATTCTATCTGGGGGTACATTGAGATATTTGTATGGATAAGGGGCCTCTAGTCACTTTTTATTGTTGTTATTAGGTACTGTCCAGTTGGGTATGATCCTTAGTGAAAGTATGAACAACAGATCTGAACCCTGTCCTATCCTGTACCATCCTCATGCTTTCTGACACACTAGAGCCCATTGTGGTAGTCACTGTGTTAATCCACCTGGTTGAAGGTCATCCTTCTTCGATGCTCTGCCTTTCTGAGTATCATCTCCTCCCCGCCCCCCCGCAAGAAATAGCATCTCTTAGCAATGTGCCTGAAGTTTGTGATGTGAAGCTTTATAACTTTTGCCTCCAAGGAGCATTCTGGCAGCACTTTTACCAAGACATATTTGTTTGTTCTTTTGGCTGTTCATGAGATGTTCAGAACTCTTCTTCAACACCACAGCTCGAAGGCATCAAATCTTTCTCTGTCACCCTTGTCCTTTGCTTGGCTCTCAGATGCATAACAAGTAAACGGAAAGATGATAGCCTGAATCAGATGATGCACTTTAGTCCTCATACTGACCTCATTACTCCTCAATAACTTGAAAAGGCCCTGAACTGCAGTCTTTTCCAATGCAGTATGTCTCATGATTTCCTGACTGCTAGTACCAAGGGCTTATGGAGCCAAGTAAAATGAAATGTTGACAGTTTTAACCTTTTCTCCATCATCAGGAGGTTACTTATCTGTCCAGTGATAAAACATTTTGTTTTCTTGACTTTGAGATTCAATCCATATTGTAGGCTGTATTCTTTGATATTCTGCAGTAAGTGCTTCAAGTCTTTTCCCTTTTCAGCAAGGAAGGTTGTGTAATCAGCATTATGCAGGTTATTGATGAGTTTTACTCTGATCTTGATGCCACAGTCTTCTTCACAGAATCCAGATTCTTGAATAATTTGCTCAACATACAGATTGAGTAGGTATGAAGAGAGAATACGACCTTGACAAACTCTCTTATTAATTTTAAACCATGTATGTGTACATCAGTGATGCATCCTATCTCCATACCTTTTCAATCTATATGTCGAACAGATCATTCGGAAGGCTAGACTTTGTGAGAAGGGATGTAGCATCAGAATTGGAGGAAGAATCATCAACAACTTGTGTTATGCAGATGACACAACCTTGCTTGCTGAAACCAAAGAAGACCTGCTGCAAAAGGTCAAGGGATTCAGCCTTCAGCATGGTTTGAAGCTCAACATCAAGAAAACAAAGATTCTCACTAGTGGGTCAATTGGCAGCATCATGGTAGATGGTGAAGAGATTGTTACTGTTAGCAGTTTCAGTTTGCTTGCTTGGCTCCACAATCAACATTCTTGACACCAGTAGCCAGGAAATCAAAAAACATAGTGCATTGGGGTAATCTGTTGTCAGGGACCTTTCCAGAGCACTGAGGAGCAACAATGTCAGTCTAGAGACTATTGTGCACCTAATCCAAGTCATGGTCTTTTGCAATTACTTGCTATGCATTAGAGAGCTGGACAATGACGAGGAATGATAGAAGAAAAATCAGTACCTTTAAGTTATAGTGCTGGAGAAGAGTATCGAACGTACCATGGATTGCCAAGAAAATGAACAGGTTTATCCTAGAAAGAATAAAAGCATGCTGCTCCTTGGAGGTAAGAGTTTTGAAGCTCCGTTTCACATATAGTAGGCACATGGCCAGGAGGGTCCACTGGTTGGAGATAAACACCAGGCTTAGGAAGGTGGATAAATAATGCAGGAGATGAAGATCCCAGATGAGATGGATTGACACAGTAACCAGGGTAATTCGAGTAGGTGTGTCAGAGACAGTGTAATTGGTTCAGGATAAATTTTGTACTAAGGGTCACTATGAGTCACAAGTGACTAGATGACTCATAACATCACCACTAACAACAACAGTGTTCCCTTTCTCTGTTCACCCAATAGCTTCTTGGTATAGGTATAGGTTTTGCATGAGCAAAATTAATTGCGCTGAGATTCTCATCCTTAATGTTAGCTGTAATGTTTTATATTCCACACAGTCAAATTACTTTGCATATTCACCAGAGAACAAACAGACATTCTTCTAGCATTCGTTATTTTCAGGCAGGATTCATCTGACCTCAGCAATCATAAACCTGGTACTATGGTCTTCTCTAAATCCTGCTTGAACTTCTGGCAGTTGCCTATCTCTGTACTGTTCAAGCAATTTTTTAAAAAAGTCTTTAGCAATATTTGGCTTTCATGTGATGTTAATGATATTCTTTGATAATTTCCATATTTTGTTGGATCACCATTCTTGGGAATGGGAACCAATATAGAACTCTTCAAATCAGTTGGCCAGACGACTGTCCTATAAATTTTGTAACATAGACTGATGTGCACATCCAGTGCTATATCTATTAATTGAAACAAGACAATTAGTATCCCATCCATTGCTGGAGCCTTATTGTTTTCCAACGCCTTCAATGTAGCTTCAACTTCTTCCTTCATTACCTTTGTTCCTGCTCATATGGTATTCCTTAAAATTTTTCAGTGTGGGGGGGAACGCCGCCGCCAGACCGGGGGAACGCTGCCGCCAGACCGGG
>NW_006399850.1:8290751-8326744 GCF_000299155.1 Elephantulus edwardii
TATTGCATCAAAACGCTTGTATTGCCCTCCAGAGAGAGAAGTGGCATTGTTTCACATCTTTTCATTTCTGACTTTAAAGAAAAGACCAAGATTCTCTTAACTGTATCTGCCTTCTATCTGTTTCAATATTATATTATACTCTGGAAAATTCCAGTGAAAGATTGTAAATTTTAAAAGCTAATAAAAAAGTCTAATTATGAAAAAAAAATAATTTTTCAGTGTGAATTTTCAGACCATCAATTACTCATGTGCAAATTCAAACTGATGCTGAAGAAAATTAAAACAAGTCCCTGAGAACCAAAATTTGATCTTGAATGTATTCCATTTGAATTAAAAAATCATCTTAAAGCATTGAACACCAATGATTGAAGACCAGATGAGTTATGGGATGATACAAACAAAGCAAAAAGTCATCACAAAGACAAAAGAGAAAAAACAAAAACAAAATAGATGGCAGAAGAGACTCTGAAAATTGTACCACTGTGTTGAGAAAACAAAACAAAGGAAAAACATGCCAGAATAAAAAAGCTGAACACATGATTTCCAAGGGCAGCTCAAGAAGACAAACCAAAGTATTATAATGGAATTTGCAGTTCTTGGTTCATTATTAAAAAAAAAATCATTCATTTTTGAACAATTTTCTTCATCATCCCACCTCATCCCTAGTTCAATTTGCAATGCACTTCTTATTCAGGACTGTTGTCATACAAATAATGCCTAATCATATATTGTTTTTAAAAAGTTCTTTCCTTCATTTGTGCCAATGCAGTGTTCATTATTTATCCCCTTTTTTCTTCATCACCCATGTAAGTCCTGTTTTATAACAGTTGTGTTAGGCAGTATTTATTCTTTTGTGACTGAGGTATTTCATTCAGCATAATGTTTTATTTTCCTAATGACGGAGGCTCCCCCCCCCCGCCCGTGCTCTAAACTTAAAATTGAGGCATAAAACAAGGATAATTCTAATGTAGCGAACAAGTTAACGAAGTGAATAGTTTTACTGTAGGGTTAGACCACACTTTACAGAGAGATGCTTATTCTAAGATGTCAGCATTTTGCAGTCACTTCTGTTTAGTGTTTAGTTTTGAAGAATATTCTTCAGTTCCTTATAATTGTAATCAACATTCTTGCTCCCTGCAATGGAGGTGAAGGATATGCAAAGTTCATTAGGCATAATTTCACATGATCTACATTTTTCTTATTTCTCACATAACTTCAGTCTTGCAACTGTGGAAGAATAAGTACAATTCTTTCTCTAATTCTTCACACAGTACAAGTTATGGTTGAGATGTTGTAGGTCTGTGAAGTGGGCAGTAGTGTACTCGACTACTTTAAAGGACTCCAACTGCTTGGAAAGTGGAAAGATGATAAGTGTTCTTATCTGAAGACAAGCCTGCCACACATTTCCTTGTCCTCAGGCCTATTTCTTGACTCTGACCTTTCATGGCAGTCTTGTTAGATTCATTTGAGTGGGTTATCATTCATAATGACGGTGTATACACAGAAAGACACATTGCTCAATCTTGCACCATCCTCATAATCTCTTTTGTGTTTGAGCATCTTGTAGAAGACACTGCATTAAAGCATCTTTTACCAAGTTAGAACTTCCAGTTGTCAGACCCTCAAGATCAATGTCTTATAGCTGATATTCTATAGGATTTGCAGAAGATTATAGTAAGATATTGTCTATATTTCTCCCACAGAAACTCTGGTAGATTTGAAATGCCATAGAAGTGTCATTTTCAGGTTAACAGTGCAATTCTCTACAAACTAACTAATCAGAGGAAGACCCTAAATGATAAGGATTGATAAAGTGACTGCAACAATGGATACAAGGATGTCAGAAATGATAAGGATGACACTTCAGAGGACAGAGTTCAGATCTGTTGTTCCCAGGGTCATTATGACTCATACTAGACCTTAAGCACATGATAAAAATAACATTTTCCTAAAGAATCTAGTCAGAGAATATGAAATCTCAACACATAGAATGGAAAATCAAACTCATTGCTATTTAGTCTATTCCAAGGAGAATAGTTCATTGTTGTTGTCAGGTTATATCAAGGCATAGCAAACCTATGGACAACAGGCTGAAGCTTTGTGTATCCTCATAATCTACATCTAGTTAAACTCTGGATATAGTTCAAATGCATGTAACACTTTATATTAATAACATTACTATGTATACATGTATATGTAAAGCTAATGTGATTATTTTCCTGAATGTGTGTGTGTGTGTGAGTGTGTACATATGTCTATCTATGTTTCATTGACTATGCAGAGGCGTTTGACTGTGTGGATCACAACAAACTGGCTAACTCTGAGAAGGATTAGAATCCCAGAACACTTGATTGTGCTGATGTAAAACTCATACTTGGACCAGGAGGCAGTAGTCAGAACAGAGCAAGGAAACACTGCATGGTTCAAAATTGGGAAGGATATACACCAGGGATGTGTCCTATCTCCATACCTTTTTCAACTTATATGTGAACAGATTATCCTGGAGGCTGGGCACTATAAGGAGGAATACAGCATTAGGATTAGAGGAAGACTCATCAACAACCTGCATTATGCAGATGACACAACCTTGCTTGCTGAAACTGAAAAGGACCTGAGACGTTTTCTGCAGAGGATCAAGGACTGTAACCTTCAATATGGATTTAGGCTCAACATCAAGAAAACAAAGATTCGCACCACTGGGTTGATTGGCAGCATCATGATAGAGGATGAGGAGATTGAAATTGTTAACAGTTTTAGTTTGCTTGGTTCCACAATCAACATTCTAGTACCAGCAGCCAGGAAATATAAAGACAAATTGCACTGGGAAAGTTGGCTGTCAGGGACCTCTCCAGAGTACTAAAAAACAACGATGTCAGTCTGGAGACTAAACTGAGTCTGATCCAGGCCGTGACATCCCAATTGTGTGTTATGCATCAGAAAGCTGAACAATGGCTAGAAATAATAGAAGGAAAATTAATGTCTTTGAGCTGTGATGGTGTAGAAGAGTATTGAATATCTCATGGACTGCTAGGAAAACAAACAGGTTTTTCCTAAGAAGGATGAAACCAGGTTTTTCCTTGGAAGGAAAGATTCTGAATCTCTGTATGGCATATTTGGGGCATGTTGCAAGGAGGGACTAGTCCTTGGAGAGGGACATTGTGTTTGGGAGAGTGAAGTGACAGCACAATAGAGGAAGACCCTTGATAATATTGATTGATTCACTGACTGGGGTAATCAGCGTAGGTCTGTCAGAGACAATATGGTTGGCTCAGAATACAGCAGAATTCAGTGCTGTTGTACAAAAGGTGGCTATGTGTTGCAAGTGACTTGACAGAACATAGCAACAACATATGTGTACATTCCCCAATTCCTTTTTGTTCAATAGGTTAGACGATAAGGAAAATTTCCTTTTGCTCAGTTGATTAGGGGTAAAGTGGTTTTCTGTTATTTGTAATTATTTATGCTATGTAGCAATAATATGAGAAGTATTTAAAGGAAAACATAAATATAAAATTAAAATAACAAAAAGAAGATGAAAAGTGATATGATTACACACAGTTTCTCATATATACTTAAGCAATTTGGTTGTCTTGATTTTAATGCAACCTCTTTGACTTTTGTGATTGTAGGCTGTATGTGTGTTGGAGGTCAAGATGGAGCTCATCAGCCTAATTATATAGCTTGTATCTTCATTTTCTTTCTGTCCTTGTAACTGGTATTTCATCAGAAGCAATATGACCTCTAAAAATACACTTGAAGCTCCCACAGTCATCTTCTTAACTGTCAAATTAAATATAATCATGCAATCTATTGATTATGTTCTGTGGAAGTGAAAACATAAACCACTTGTGGAGAAGAGAAAATAATGTCTGCCATGAGACTTCTTCAAATATATCTTGTAAATTTGATCATTTCCTCTCTTGGCTCTCATTCCCTCTAAATTTCTCAGCTAAACAAAACTCCTAATCTGTGAGTGTGTATATCTTTAGTGCTGCAAGTTGGAAAGCTGATTTTCTTCTTTAATTAAAGATAAAGATCATTTGTAACTTTGAGAAACCACAGACACTACAGAATTATGCTGTGTATCTGTTCTATTTTAATTTAATCTTGATTGAGAAATAATAGTCACTGTTTAAATAATCTTAATTTTAATTTTTCATCCTTATTTCTACAACATTGGTCACAAGCAAACAGAAGAAAAATAGAGCCGACATAATCTGGATTTTCTCATTTGAGCCCTGAAATGAGTGATGTTGCTGTTAACGACTTAGTTTTGACAGGGGAATGAATAAAGTTATCTTAACTTGTATTGAGTTCAATAATCTACGTCCTCACCAATAAGAACAAAAAATATTAATATAAGATTTACATACGTGTGGGTACTAAATTGATAAACATAATAATGCATGCCATAACACCAGAATGTTGATAATAAATATTTGAAAGTCTTTCCTTTTTATTCCTTAGTTTTCATCAGAGTCCTTTTTTCAAATTGTATACCACTCTTTCATCTTCTTCCACGTTCTTAATTTATCTCAGTCTTGCCACAAGTTTCTGTGCATTTTAATTTGTCTTCACTTCGTTCTCAGAAGAATTGACACCTCTTTCATTCTCATTGTCATCAAGTTTGTTGCCACACCATTGGGTTTCCACAGTGATAAATCACACAGGAGTATGTTTTCAACTGAAAGATTCCAACCATGAGATAGATAGGTGATTAGAATAATAGATAGCACTATTTCTGACAAAATGGGGTAAGAGCTAGAGATGTTTAGTGTTGTTTTTTTTTATCATCTGTTGTTTTTGATTGCTTTTGAGTCCAGCACCACTCATAGCGACCTTATGCACGAAATGCCTGAAGCCTTTCTATAGTTATCAACATTTATCAAAGTTCAGAGAGTTTCCAGAGGCATGTTGTTTAGGAAGTGGATGGCACTCCTGCTTCCAAACCTGTCATAAGATGTTATTGTTTTTATGTGCTGTTAAATTGCCTGAAATGTATAGTAACCCTATGTACAGCTGCTCTGAACCCTTCCCAGTCCTCAGACAGTCTCACTAATTATGACTCAACAACCGCCTTTGCTTCAGTCACTGTATCAATCCATTACATCTGTGGTTTTCCTCTCCTGCGCTGTCCATCCACACTTCCAAGCACGATGACTTTCTCAAGGACCTATCTCTCCTGGCCATGTGCCATTTGTTTTCTTGGCAATCCATGTTATATTCAAGACTCCTCTAGCACCACAACTCAAAAGCATCTAGTCTTCTTTTTTCATCCTTAGTCCATTATCCAACTCTCTGAAGCATAGCAAGTCATTGAGAAGACCATGGCCTGGATCAGGCACACCTTTGTATCTAGACCAATATCATTGCTGTTCAGCAGTCTGAAGAGGTCCATGACAGCAGATTTTCCCAATGCATTTCATCTTTTGACTTTGTGACTGCTAGTGTTATGAGTGTTGATTGTGGATCTGAGCAAGCTGTAATTGCTAACAACCTCAATCTCTTCTCCATCTATTATGGTGCTGTAAATTGTCCCAGTGATGAGAATCTTTGCCTTCATGATGTTGAGCTTCAATCCATAATGAAGACTACAGTCCTTGACCATTTGCAGCAAATGCTTCAGATCTTCTTCAGTTTCAGCAAGCAACGTTGTGTCATCTGCATATCATAGGATGTTAATGAGTCTTCTTTCCTCCAGTCTTAATACCACACTCCTCCTCATAAAGCCTTGCCTCCCCAATGATCTGTTCTGCATACAAATTGAAAAGGTATGGGGACAGAATGCATCCATGACATCATTCTTTCCTGATTTTGAACCATGCACTATTTCCTTGCTCTGTTCTGAGGACTGCTTCTTGGTCCTAGTATTGGTTTCGTATAAGCACAATCAAGTGTTCTGAGATTCCCATTTTCCTCAAGGTCAGCCACAATTTATTGTTATCCACACAATCAAATGCCTTCGCATAATCAATTAAACACAGATAGACATGCTTCTGGTACTCTCTGCTTGCTGCTAAGATATTTCTGACATTGGTAATAATAACCTTCTTCAAAACCCAGCTTGTATTTCTGCTAATTCTCTTTTGATGAACTGTTCAATTATTTTACTGATAATTTTTCTAGTTTGTGATATTAGTGATTGTTGTTGTTGTTGTTATGTGCTGTCGAGTCTGCTGAGACTCATAGTGACCCTATGTAGAAGAGCCCTAAATCCTGCTCTATCCTGTGCCAACCTCACTGTCTGACACACCCACTCCCATCACCCTAATCACTGAATCAATACATCTCATTGAGGGTCTTCCTTTCCTGTGCTGGCCTTCCATTCTCCCAAACATGATATCCCTCTCCATGGACTGGTCCCTCCTTGCAACATGCCCAAAGTATGTCAGATGAAGCCTCAGAATCCTTGCCTCCAAGGAGCAGCCTGGCTTCACCCTCTCCAAAAAAACCTGTTTGTTCACCTAGCAGTCAATAGTATATTCAACATTCTGCTCCAACACCACAGTTCAAAGGCATCAATTCTCTTTCTGTCATCCCTAGTCACTGTCCAGCTACATTTGTCCTTGTATAACTCAGCATCCCACATGATCTGTTTTGCATATAGATTGAAAACGACATGTAAGCTAGATTCTGCTGCAAATTATACAGGAATGACTAGAGCAACCTGTCAACAGAGAACTGACAGATGTGCAGGCTGGGTTTAGAAGAGTCCATGGTACTAGTGATATTATAGCTAATGTTAGAAAGCAGAGTACCAGAGGACTATCAATCTGTGTTTCATTGACTATGCAAGACTTTTGACTGTGTAAATCACGACATGCTATGGCTGACCCTGAGAAGAATCAGAATTCCAGAAGATTTGACAGTGTTCATGTGCAATGTATACTTGAATCAAAAGGCAGTCATCAGAACAGAGCAAGGAGACACTGCATGGTTCAAAATCAGAAAGGGTGTCCGCCAGGGTTGTATCTGTCTCCATACTGTTTCAATCTGTATGCAGAACAGATCATCCAGGACGTTGGGCAGTACAAAGAGGATTGTGGCATTGGGATTGGAGGAAGATTCATCAACAACCTGTGTTATACAGATCACACAGCATTGCTTGTTGAAACTGAGGAGGATCTGAAGCGCTAGCTGCAGAAGGTCAAGGACTGCAGCCTTCAATTTGGATTGAAACTCAACATCAAGAAAACAAAGATTCTCACCTCTGGGACAATTAGCAGCATCATTAATGGATGGTGAAGAGATTGAGATAGTTAACAGTTTTAGCTTGCTTGGCTCCACAGTCAACACTCTTGGTACAAGCAGCCAGGAAATCAAGAGACAAATTGCACTGGGAAAATTAGTTGTCAGGGACCTCCAAAGTACTGAAGAGCAACAACGTCAGGCTGGAGACTAAGATGCCCCTGATCTGGGCCATTGTCTTCACAAATGCATGCTATGAGTTGGAGAGCTGAACAGTGACTAGAAATGATAGAAAGACAATTGTAGTGCTGGAGAAAAGTGTTTCATTTACTATGGACTGCTAAGAGAACGAACAAGGTCGTCCTGGAGAGGGTGAAACCAGGTTGCTTCTTGGAGGCAAGGATACTGAAGCTTTGTCTGACATACTTTGGGAATGTTGCAATGAAGTACCAGATCTTGGAGAGGGACATCATGTTTGGGAGAGTAGAGGGACAGCACAGGAGAGAGGAAGGCCCTCGATGAGATGGATTGATTCTGTGATTGGGGTAATATGAGTGGGTGTGGCAGAGACAGTGAAGTTGACACAGGATGGAGCAGCATTTAGGGCTCTTGTACATAGGGTCACCATGACTTACAAGGGACTCAATGGCACATAACAACAACTGAGATACATGATAATATTCATACATCTACAAGGGAGAATGGCTAATATGACTGATATTTAAAGAAATTAGAACTTTTAATCAATATCTGCAGTGTAAAATTGATCAAATATGTAATTAAGTTGCATTGAGAATTATTGGTGATTAGAATGTAAATATTGTAAAAGGAAAAACATAGTGAGAAACTTCGGTGATTGAAACAATGCCAGAGATAATAAGTATTTATTATTAAAATACAAGTTTGTTTTTAAATATTAGATAATTTTCCTGTTATTTTCTTACATATCCTGTTTGCATACTTTCATTACTTACCTTGCTCTTTCTTAAACTATGTTGTTTTGTTTCAAGTGTGTGTTTAACTATCTTTTAGTAAACTTGTATAACCTTTTTAAAACAATGAAATAAGTATTGATAAATGTTTTTACTGTTGTTGTTATGTGCCTTCAAGTCATCTGTGACCATAGTTATCCTCTTTAAAACAGCCCTAAATCCTAATATTACATAATATATTTATTTAAATATTTGGTTTCTAAATATATATGGAATGTAGAATAATATGGGATGAATAAAAGAGTGGAGCTCTGATAGCCTAGCAGTAAGGCTTGGTTCAAATTCACAACTGCTCCATATAACAAATATGGACAATCAACTCTCATCTGATTTTACTGCCTCTGAAACCTACTGGAGGTGTAGGTATGAGATAGTTCAAATTTGATGGAATATAACAAAACAGTAACTTCATATGGAATGTATAATAAATCATATTCATTTTTCAAAATAACAACATAGTCCAAGATCTGGTTTCCAAAATAAAGAAAAAGGCATATCCTTTAGTTCAGAGAGATATTAAATGTTGTGTAAGTTGAGAGTAAATGAGAGACAATAGAACTTCAGATAACTAATAATCCTTAAAAACAAATTTTTAAAAAATAAATGGTACAGAAGTTGCATGGTGCACTGAAGACTTTGGGGGGAAAATATTGTTGTAAAAGTAACTAAGAGAATGTCAACTAAGATGTTTCAAAAATATTTGCAATCTGGAAGTGCTCACTTGTCTATGCTAAGTTAATAGGAAAACAATTACAAAGCTAAACAACTGAAGGACAAGCATGTTTGTATCAATTCCAAAAAAAGACAACACAACAGAATGTAAACATTATTGACCAATATCATTTGGAAGTAAAAGGCTGCTGTTAATTAAAAATATATGTAGCAATTCTTCAATTGGTAACTCTCAGAATTCAAGTATGGTATGTAAAATGATGAATATCATTGCTAACAGCAGGTGCTCTTGAATGAAAGGAGAGAATGCCAGAGATGTTTATCTACATTTTAGTAACTATGCAGACATTTAACTTTGTGGATCCTAAGAAATCTGGTTACTATTACAAAGAATGGAAATTTTAGAACACTTAATTTTGATCATATAGAATCTGTATCATTATCTAGAGGCATTCTTTTTAAAAGAACAAGAAGAAATTGCATGCTTTAATATCAAGAATGGTGTCCATCAGAGTACTTTTCAAACTTAAATCAATCTGTGTTGTTGTTATGTGCTGTTGAGTCTCTTGCAATGCATAGAGACCCTATGTACAACAGCCCTAAAACCTTCTCTATCCTGCGGCCTTTACTGTCTCTGACACACCTACCCTCATACCCAAAACATTGCATTAATCCATCTCATCAGTGTTCTCTCTCTTTCTCCCCGCCCCTTCCAAGAACGATGTTCTTTTCCAAAGACTGGTCCCTCCTTGCAACAAACCCAAAGTATGTTAGGTGAAGTCTCAGAATCCTTATCTTCAAGGAGCAAGCTGACTTCATCCTCTCTAAGACAAACCTGTTTGTTTTCTATGGTATGTATAATCAACACTCTTCTCCAGCACCACAGCTCAAAGGCATCAATTCTCTTTCTCTCACCCCTAGTCATTTTCCAGCTCTTTGATGCATGGCAAACAATTTCAAAGACTATGGCCTAGATCAGATGCACCTTAGTCTCCAGATTGACATAGTTGTTCTTCAGTACTCTGGAAAGGCACCTGACAGCCAACTTTCCCAACGCAATTCGTCTCTTGATTCCTGGCTGCTGTTACCAAGTGTGTTAATCGTGGAGCCAAAAAAAAACAAAAACAAAAAGAAAAAAAAAAAATCGTGGAGCCAAGTAAACTAAAGCTGTTAACAATCTCAATCTCCTCACCATTCATCATGATGCTGCCAATTGGCACAGTGGTGAGAATCTTTGTTTTCTTGATGTTGAGCTTCAATCCATACGGAAGGATGCAGTCCTTGTCCTTCTGCAGCAAGCTTTTCAGGTTCTCAGTTTCAGCAAGCAGTGTTGTGTCATCTGCATAACAAAAGTTGTTGATTATCTTTCTCCAATCCTAATGCTACATTCCTCTTCATAGAGCCCAGCCTCCTGTATGATGTGTTCTGCATATAGACTGAAAAAGTATGGAGACACCCCTGGTGTACACCCTTCCCAATTTTGAACCAAGCAGGGTCTCCTTGCTTTTTTGACAACTGCCTCCTGGTCCAAGCATAGGTTTTGCAATCTGTGTCCTAAATAAAAATTCATAATACTGGAAATTCATGAAGAACACAATAGCAATCATAATAAAGTCTCAGTAATAACCAGCAATATGCAGGTAAAACAAACCTGATTGCTAAAAAGGTAGAGGAGTTTAAGTACTTCCTGAGTAAAAAGTCAGACTATTGACTTCAACAATAGAATTAATTATGAATTACATTTCAATATACATTAAAATAAAATACAAATTCAGATCTACTACTGTTGAGTCAGAATCTCTATGTATAGATAGATGACCTGTAAACTGTTTCTCAGAGGGCATAAATGGTACATGAGAATGTTTCCAAGCTTCTTTCCTTAGCATGATCATGGATGGGTTAGAAGTATTAGTAAAGTGCCACCTTTTGGTTAACAGCACAACTCCTTAGGGACTAGGATTTCAGAGCTCCTTGTGATCACTCTTTAGGAAATGGCATCCTATTGGGAAATGTACAGGATCAAGGAGAGAATTAACAACTCTCTTTGAGATGGACTGACAGAGTGACTTCACAGTGGACTCCAGCCTGGAAAAATCACAGTGATGGCACAGGAGAGGACCAGGATCCAATCTGTTGTTTATGTGGCTGTTATGAATCCTCGTTGACTCCACAACACCTAACCACCTCACATCTGGATCAATGAGTAACAATATGATAAATGACACTGTTGAAGTTGTCAACTAACTAACTTTACTTGAATCCACAATCAACACCTATGCAACAGCAATTAAGAAACCAAACTATGTATTATTATATTGGGAAAATCTGCTGAAAAACACTTTTAAAGTTTTAAAAGGAAAAGATGTTATTTTGAGATCTAAAGTAGATCTTGACTCAAGTGAGCATATTTCAAATCACCACAAATGCATGAAACAACAGAAATATGACTTAGGAAAACTGAAGGGGAACTGATATATTTGAATAATAGAGTTTGAAGGATAAAGAATACAACTTAGACATCAGTAGGACAAATAAATCTGTTTTGGAAGAAACTCAAACTTAAAACAGTGAAATTCTGATGGCCTTCTACATGGGGTGTTGTGTTGTTAACCCAAAGGTGATGTCTCTCTGACAGTATGAATCAGCTAGTCACTTGGAAAAAGCACAGCCAAAATCCTCATTAGAAGAGAGAATATCAACTCCATTTTAGGTATGTTGTGTATTTTCAGAAGAACCCAGATTTTCTTTACCAAATCTCATAATGTGGTAGAGTAAAAAGACAGGGGGAAAAGTCTAAGAATTTCAATGAGATAAATTTACATAAAGTCTATAAATAATGGATTAACATATCACAAAGTTTATGAGGATAGTGTAAGACCAGGCAGTATTTTATTCCATTGCACATAGGGTCAATATAATTAGCCTATGTAAACAAAAAAGTTTAAATTTCTCATTTATTTTATATAGTTTTTATTATTTAGCATTAAAACTTTTAAAATATACAGATTTTATTATCCTCATAGAACTATCTTAACACATATATGTGAAAACTCAGATATAATTTCATTGGTGACTGATTAGTGTTCTGATGCCTAATTTTGTGTAGGAATTTTGGTGAAAGAACTCTCAATCTGTTGGGTAGAATTACATTAAAAAGATCTTTAAATATTATTTATATTCTAATAACATTTTCAAAAAATATGTGCAAATCTTTGGAACTTTATACAAAAGAGATGATGTTGATGGGATTGTATCATGCAAACAACAAAAAGGTTAATCGTGTTTGTATTGAAGCATATTGGCTGATTACAGGTTAGAAGATAAATTCATTAATCCTTCCTACATTTTTGTACAATAATTTGATATAATGATTTTTCCAAGGTATAAGTTATTTTGCAGTATGCTTTCTACCACCTACTTTAATGAAATGTTAAAAACATGTCCTAATAGTTAAAGGTTTAAAATTGTTTTTGTTTTGTCTGACTTGATTAATAACTTTCAAGAAAGATAACTTTAGTATGTTATCTGTTACAATTTACAGCATAGAATAAGCAAAGGAACATACATTATATGAAAATTAAGTCTTTCACTGATCTCTTAAGAACTATCTTTGGTTTTATGCACATTAACACTTTCTCCTCTTTTTTAACACTAAACTGTTTTAAATGTGAATATTTAAAGATTTACTCTTACTACGTGTTATTTGAAAAAATGCTATTTACATAAAATATTGATATCTGTAATTTTTTATAGTTGATCAATATTTCGGAATGAAAACATTTCTTCTTCTTTTTGGATCCCAACATTAATGCATACATGAAAAACAATACTGTAGATATGGTTTATTTAATGGTGTACAAATATAGAAGAATTGAAATCCTTAGAATAACACACTTGTAAGTATTTGCAGAGAAAAAGGAAGCAATATCTTGGTAGCTAATTGGATAAACTAAGAATAATAATTGTTGTTGTTGTTCTTGTTGTTTACCATTACCATGTTGTAACTTACAATAGAAGCTATTATATTCCATTTTGGAGGGTAGGTTGTTTTGATTTCATTGGAAGTTAGGAAAAAACTCTTTAGGAGGGTGTTTTTTATTGTGTTACTAATCAACAGTAAACAGATTGGCTGCTTTTATTTCCTTAACAATTAGCTGTGGACAGGAAGCCTCTTGTTTAAGCAATCAGGACCTGGTGGGTGGCCCTTTGTATTTAAAATTTTGATGGTTGGATTCTGCCTATGAGTCTCCAGTTTGGAACAATTAGATTCTGTAATGTAGATTGTCTCTTGATTTTATTGAAAGTCGAGTGTAAACTATTTGGCATTAATTGTGTTTGGGAAAAACATTGTTCTAAGTTGCACAGCACTTCTCAGTTTTCTGTACCGAGATAATGTGGAATTGCTGTGATATTGAAAGCTGTGTCAGGAAGGCACAGGTGTGTCAAATGCCAGACAGGTTACCCATCCTTGTTTAAGACAGATTAGGTAGCAGGATGGGCCATCTACTTCTTAAATACCAGGCCTTTGAAAATCCTATAAATACTAAAGGAATGAGAATACTTATGGTAGGGCCCAGATTGGAAATCAGTTGAAATTAAGAAAAACAGTAACTAATATTGTTTAATAACTGGGACATGGAGTGTAGGTGGCTTGAATATAGGAAAACTGGAAATTGTTAAAAATGAAATGAATGCATGAACTAGGCATTAAGGAGATAACATGCATCACGTTTGGCAATTTTGGGTTTTTTTTTGTTTGTTTTTTTTTTATTTTTGAAAGGTAAAAATTTATTTATGAGTTGTACTGCCAACTTAATGGTAAGTGGTTTGAATCTCTTAGCTGCTTTGCAGTGCAAGATGGAATCTTCTCTAACACAATTTATAGCCTTTAAAAACCCACTGAAGGTGCAACCACTGTGGAAGGCAGTGTGGCACTGTCTCATACCGTTTGACCCAGCAATTCCACTACTGGGAACATACCCTAAAGAGACCATAACTGACATCCAAGCAGATATATGCACACGCATGTTTATCGTGGCCTTGTTCACAACAGCAAGGAACCGGAAACAACCCAAGTGCCCATCAACAAACAAATGGAGAGAGAAGCTGTAGTATATTCACAAAATGGAATACTACACTGCATTGAAAAACAAGGAACTCATGAAATATTATTCAAAATGGGTGACCCTGGAGGACATCATGCTGAGTGAAATATGTCAGTCACAAAAGGACAAATACTGTACGGTGCCACTGTTGTAGAATGAGGCTGACATCAGGGTGGGGGTAAGACTGAGAAAAACTGGATAAATTATGTGTATTGCATTGAAGCTGATGAGGGAGAGAACAGTTTAAAAACAATGTATTTTAGGGCATTGTGATCATCATAAGTGTTCGAAATGAGGGTTGCAGAGTGGATTATACTCGGGATGGGAGGTGCAGGGGATTGAATACCAATGAAGGAGTTTTTCTTTTGCTTTTCAAGGAGAAGAGCAAACTGGGCCTGGTGCAAAGCCGTGAGCCCGTCCACACTGGCGTAATTGATGTCGGCGCCGCGGTGCAGCAGCTTGAGGACTTTGTCCGTGTCGCCGCTGGAGCAAGCAGCCAGGAAGACGGCGCCATCGTCGAACTTCACCTTGGTCTTCTGGCGCTTCACCACCGGAGGCTCGAGGTCTGTCTCGAAGCCGATCCAGCGCTTCAGCTGCTCGTTCCGCTTCTGCTTCGCGTCCGCCATATTCATCCCCTCTCCTGCCGCCGGGTCTTCTTATCGCGAGGGGGGAAGGGTGAGGCGGAGAGGGAAAAGAGGGGAGGCAGGGGGTGTGTGACTGTTTCTATGAGCGCGGACCAGAGCAGGGCTGGGAACCCGGAGGAGACGCTCGAGACTTCCAGTATCCCACAGAGCACTCGTTTGGCAATTTTGAATCAGATAATTAATGGTATGTTTTACCAGGAAGGAAAAACAGAAAAAAAGATGAGTATTGCATTTGTAGTCAGAAAGTCAATTTCAAGCTCTATCCTGAAACACAAGGTTGCGAGTGATAGCGTTAATATCCATGTGTACAAGAAAGGCCTGTTGACATGACTATTATTTAAATATACAATCCTGCATCTGGAGATAAAGAAGAAGAAATTGAGAATTTTTACCAGAGCTAGCAGTCCAAAATTGACTGAACATGCAATCAAGATGTTTTAATGATAATTGGTGACTGGAATGAAACGGTGGGAAACAGTGAAGCAGGAATGGCAGTTGGAAAATATGGGCTTGAATGATAGCAATGAGGCTGGAAATAGAATGGTTTAATTCTGTGTTTACAATGATGTATTAATTTCAAATACCTTTTTTAAAGGACAGTAACGATGACTTTACACATGGATCTCAGCCGATGAACTTCATAGGAATGAGATTGACTTCATTTGTGGAAGAAATTGTTGGAGAAGTTCAATATAGACAGTCAAAACTAAGCCAGAGGTAGACTGTGGGTCAGACCATCAATTACTTATGCAAATTTGAATTGAGGCTGAAAAAAATAAAGATAAGTCCACAGGAATCAAGATATGATCTTTAATCAATTCTATCTGATGTTCAAGATTATTTTAGGAATAGGTTTGAGGCATTGAACACCAATGATTGAAGGCAAGATGAATTGTGGGATGATATCAAGGATATCATGCATGAAGAAAACAACATGTTATTGTTAAAACAGAGAAGAAAAAATGGAAATGGATATCAGAAAAGACTATAAATATTGCACTGGAATATCAAGAAGCCAAAACAGAAGGAAAACACAGAATTTAAGGCTGTTGTACATAGGGTCACTGTGACTTACAAACGACTCAACGACGCATAATAACAACAACCAGCAGTCAGCAATAAGGAGACACTTTGCACTGGGAAAATCTACAATTAGAGACCTCTCCAAATTATTTAGAAGTAATGATGTCAACCTGAGGACTAAGGTGCGTTAGATTTAGGCCCTAGTCTTTCCAATCACTTACTAAGGATCTGAGAGCTGGGCAGTGAAGAAGGATGACCAAAAAAGAATTGATGCCTTTGAGCTGTGGTGTTGAAGAAGAGCATTGAACATCCTGTGGACAGCCAAGTGAACAAACAGATACTTCTTGGAAAGGTTGAAGCTTGAGTGCTATTTGGAAGCAAGAATGATAACAGTTTGCCTCACATACTTTGGGCATGTTGCTAGGAGGGACTATTCCTAGGAATGGGATGTGATGCTAGGAAAGGTGGAGAGTCAGCGAAGGAAAGGGATACCCTCAACCAGGTGGACTGACGAGTTGAAGGCCTCAATGGACTCTTGTGTATCAGGAAGTGTGAGGATGGTGTAGGATACAACAGGGTTCTGTTCTTTTGTTCGTAGAGTTGCTATGTGTCGTACTTAACTTATTGACACCTAACAACAACTAACAACACATTCTGTACAAACGGAAAACAGAAATAAATGAAATTGTTTTGAGCATGTAGCTTAGTATATGTAGCATTAAAGAATCAAAGGTTTAAATTGTAAAGAATTACTTAATTTGAAATATTTATTTATTCATTTCTTAAATTGTAACCTAAAATTCACCGGGCACTGAATAGAGGGTTAAAAAAATTATCACCAAATAACAATACCAAGTTTCAGTCTTACTTTCTAGTTAGATTCCTAACATCTATAAATACATATTAAATAATTAGCCCTTAGTGGTAGAAGGAAATGCAGCACTGTGTGCAAGTATAGTGTGGCAATGATTTAAACAATAAAAGCAAATCAAGCAGAAGACAATCTGTCTTTAGTAAAGGAGTAGGTTTGGTATCATGGTCAGACCTTGTCAAGCTATACATAGGAAGCACCGCTCTCACATATAGTGTGCCTCCGTGAGCACTAAAATGCCTCATTCAGTTTTCCTCCTCCCTTTAGACTGCCATTCTTACTACCCCTCTGAATGATATTTGTCTCATAATAATGAATATAAATTATTGAACATATAGCTATGATATATATGAATGAATTTTTTTATAGTGTATATTACCTAATGGATAAGGAGTTATGCTGCCAACTCAACGGTAGGCAGTTTAAACCCCAATAGCTGCAAGTAGAATACAGTAACCTTGTGGGGAAAGGGTGGCACCTTTAACCCAGACACTCCATTTTAACCCATCAGGTTCTTTATGGGGGCTAAATTTGGCTATCTCTTCCCATACTATTTACTGCCTTGAAAACTTGTTGGAAGGTCAGCTCTGACTCAGAGGTACATGATAATATAACAATTTTCTCCATGGGAAAAATTTGAACTAACTCCTCTGCATGATTCACAGCTTCTGAAATCCCGCTTGAGGGTCAATTATGACTTGGTTCTGAATCAAAGATACATCACAACAACTTATATAATTGAATTAATTAGCATATGTAATATATGATTGTGCTAATAATTAATTCAATCAAACAATATTCAAAACCTCTTTTGACCACAATATCATCGAAAGTCATTGTTTAATAAAAGATGTTCTTGTCCTCAATTTAAAAACAAATTAGAAGAGTTTTGTTTTAAAATGCAAATGGTATCTATGAAATCTTTTTATATATTGATCACCTGATTTAATACACAGAGATCAATACACTCTATCTGTGGAAAAGACTGAGGGAAAGTTCAATTTTAGCAATCAGCACTAAGCCACATGCTGACTATGGAATAGATCATATGTGCAGGTTAAAATTAAAGCTGAAGTCAATTAAAATAAGTCCACCTGAGTCAAACTTTGACCTTCTATTTGTCCCACTTAATTTTTTAAAAATAACTTTTTATTTTATACGGCTTTACTTGAAAGCTCGTATACATTGTTTTTCATACCAGATCTTTCCCATTTCTTTCACCCACACTTACATCCACCCATCAAATTGTGCGACCCTATGATTAACACTTCCTCCCATCTTCACTCCTTTGCTCCTTCCCTCCTCCCTCCCTGCCCCTGTTGGATCCTCATAAAGGTTTTACAGCACCGATCTTATACAGTATTTGTCCTTACAGTATTGAGTTAGTTCACTTAGTGTAGTGCTCTACAATCCCTCCGAAGTTAGGTAGTGATTTATAAAATCATTGCCTTTGCATAGTACATCATCATGTGAATATACCATAATTTATCAATTCATTCGATTGTGCTTGAACATTTGGGATATTTCCATTTTCTTGTAATAGTGAATAATACGGCTTTGAATATTGGTGTGCAAGTCTCTGTTTGTTCCCCAGTTCTCATTTTCTTGGGATATATTCCAAGCAGTGGAATAGTTGGATCAGATGGAATTTCTGTATTCAGCTATTTGAGAAACCTCTAAACTACCTTCCAGAGTGTCCAAAATAAAAAAAAAAACAAACCCACAAACAAACTAAAAAATGGTGTGCATCAAGATTATATTCACTCCCCATATTCATTCAATTTCTATGCTGAGCAAATAATTCTAGAAACTGAAATCTACAAAGAAGAATATAGCATCAAGACCTGAAGAAGATTCATCAACAACCAGTGTTGAACAGATAACACAAACTTCCTTGTTGAAAAGTGAGAAGTGACTGAAGTGCAAGTTGCAAAAGATGAAAGACTTCAGCCTTCAATTATATCTCAATGCTAAGAAAATAAAAATTTTTGCCACTGGACTTATAGGCAATATCATGATTGATTGAGGAAAGATTCAAAGTGTCAATGGCTTCATCAATCCACAACCAATACTCTTGGTACCAGTAGTCAGGAGATTAGGAGATTTATTACACTAAGAAGTCTGCAGTTAGGACTTCTCCAAATTAATGAGGAGCAAGAATGTCAGTTTGAAGAATAATATTCCCAGTCCAGACCATGATCTTTTTCAATCACTTGCTGGGCAATGAATAAGGATAACAGAAAAATTCATACCTTTGAGCTATAATTTTGGGAAATATTGAATATCCCATGGACTACCATAAGAACAAACATACATATCTTAGAGAAAGAGTGGCCAGAGTGCTCTGTGGAAACAAAGATGGCAAAGCTTCATCTCATATAATATGGGCATGTTGCTATTCCATAGAGGAACATCACCCTTAAAGGTGGAGGGTAGATGAAAGAGAGGAAGACAATCAGTCAGATAGATTGACATCAGACTGTAGCAATGGACTCAACTATTTAAAAAGTGATGAGGATAGCACAGGACAGGACAGAGGTCAGATCTGTTTATCATAGGATTGCTTTGAGTTGTACTTGACTCAATGAAACATAACAACAGCAGTGACCTATGACTAGAAGATCTGTGCAATAACAAGGATATCATCCATGAATAAAATGTCACTATGGAGAAAGGAAAGATAGAAAATACAGAATGAATGTCAGAAGAAACTCTGAAATTTGCTTCTGAACCTCGATAAACAAAAGTGAAAGTAATAAATTTTGAAATAGGACAGCTGAACAAAAGCTTCCAAAAGGCAGTTCAGGAAGATAAAGTATTATATTAGAATGAAATAGCGAAGACATGGTGTTATTATTTATCTCTCTCAAGAAATTTGGAAAGTAGTTACCTGGTCAATCCACAGAGATTCCCTATTAGACCCAGTTTTAATACAACAATAGCAACCCCCCCCCCCAAAATAATATAACAAAGTGCATAAATTATAGAATAATGTTATTGTTTTTATGTGCTGTTGAGTCACTTGTGACTCATAATGACCAGATGTACAAAAGCCCTCAAACTTGCTTTATCCTGTGCCAATCTTACTGTATGAAAAAAATACCACCATTACCCCAGTCACAGAGTTAATCCATCTCATCGAGGGTCTTCCTCTCTTGTAGTGTCCTTCCACACTTCCAAGAATGATGTCCCTTTCCAAGGACTAGTCCCTCCTTGCAACATATCCAAAGTAGGTCAGACAAAGCTTCAGATTCATTGCCTCCAAGGAGCAGCTTGGCTTCACCTGTTCTAGGAAAATAGACTGTTCTCCTGGAAGTTCATGGTATATTCAATATTCTTCTTCAACAATATAGCTCAAAGTCATCAATACTTTATCATTCCTAGTCATTATCCAGCTTTCTGAGGCATAGCAGGCAATTGCAAAGACTGTCCTGGATCAAGACTGACATCATTGCTTTTCATTAATCTGGAGTTGTGCCTGACAGCAGATTTTTCCAATACAAGATCCGATTGTATGGGAAGAATCCTTCACTGTCTCAGTAGCTCATGTCCATCTGTATAGGCCAGAGTTCTTGGCTCTGAAAAGAGCCTAAATTAGGTCTTTGGCTCCAAAAAGAACCTTTGAGTCTTCAGTGTTCAGTTCGTTGTGAAGAACAGAGAGAGATTTGCTGGGCACACCCAGAATTTTATCTACTCTGGCTTCCCTGCTCTACATTATGGTAAGGCAAGTGAGGCATTCTGGGAGATGTTGAATAAGAATATGGATTTGACCAATAATGTTCAATACTAGTTGTGTTTCCATGGCAAGATGGCAGCAACCAGTCATATCTCCTTATCAAGGGTCTGTACCTTTTGTGGTCAGTGGGGCCCTAGAGCCACTAAGAGGCTTGTTTTGGCATATCAACTGTTAAATATATTTTTACAAATATTCTTAACATAATTTTTAACACCAAATTCTTAACATATTTCTTATTTTTATTTCTAACATATAACATAGAAAGTTCGTAACATATTTCTTATTTTATTTCTAGCCTATAACATAGCAAGTTCTTAACATGCTTCTTATTTCTAACATAGAACAGATTCTCAATAAAGTTTTTATTAAATTTACAAGTTATGTTCTCTCAGCAACATGGGCAGTAACAAGTTACATTGCCTTATCAAGATTCATACATGAGACCAGTAGTTTTACAGGCAAGTTATTATCAGTTACATTCCCTTATCAAGGGTTTGCACCTCCTGTGGAGCTCTAGACCTCCAAGGCCTGTTTAGGCATATTAAACTGTTAGTTTGTTTTTCACAAATATTCTTATTTCTGAACTTAAGCATTAAATTCATCATAATATTTTACCATAGCAAACATAATTCATAATGTTTTATAGCAAATTACAGCAAACTTATGATATTCCATAATATGTTTAGCAGCAAAATTAATATATTTTTCTTATAGTTAAACTGTCCATAATAGTTTAAGAGACCCAATCCAAAGGTGCCTTATTACAACAAGATGTATTCATATAAAATGAAAACAAAATTCAAAACAACATTCATACTTCTAAGAAATTCATAAATCTTAAACTGATTTTCTGGTTTTGACAACTTCTTTATATGGAAAGCAACAAATGAACAATGACAGTCTGGTGATGCATACCAAAAATTAAACTATGTCTATGTAGAGTGTATTTCAACACATGGTGATCCTGTAAATACAGAGTAGATCTGCATCATAGGTTTTATAAGATTGCAATATCTATAGAAGCATACAATAATAGCTTTCTTCTGCTTATGAGTTGTAACTTCTGGCTTATGAGTTAGAACCTCCAATCTTTCGATTAATAGTTTTTAGTCACTGTACCACAAGAGATGTATTTTTTTTGTATGCAGCAGAATCAGAGCAAGCTTATAGCTGATTCTCCGGGAAGGGGGGGGGGGGTTTAGAGGCAGTAAATCATATGACAGGAAATTGTCCATCCTTTTTCAGAGGAGCAGCTGGTTCATTTGAACCCCATACTACCAGGAATATATAGTAGATCTAAATGTTCTACCTTTTATGAGTACATACAGTAGTTTGTTGTTGATATGATCTTCTGAGTTGCAATCAACTCATAGCTGACCCTCCAGTGAGTTTTCAGAGGCTATAAACCTCACAGAATGAGATTGCCCATTTTTCTCCATTTGGTACATTTGAACCATATTTCTTTGGGTTGGCTGCACAATTCCTTATCACCAGAGCTGTCTATAAATAGTATGCTATTGTGTGTGCCATTGAATCAGAACTGAGCCATAGGTTAACTTCCTGTGGGTTGTCAGAGGCAGTAAATCACACAAATCACAGGAGAGGAGATTGCCTATCCTTCTCCCTATCAACAGCTGGCAGATTTGAGTCAATTGCCATTAGGATTGCAGCACAGTTTTTACCACTAAACCAATATTTTAAAATTTGTTTCTATGTTCAGTAGATGTGTTAGAAGACAATTTACTGTGAGAAGTAAAAAGTTAGTTACCATAAAGCACTAGTTCTCATCTTCAAATGTATTAAGTTCCCCATCCAAGACATGATAGGTCTATTTTACATTGTTCAGATCATGTTGATCTGATGAAGAGATCAAGTACAATAGAAGAGTATCTTTTTTTAATATTCTAGGAGTTTGTATAAAAGGATATAGTTGTATTCATTGACATACCAAAATTTTATATTAGTTGACAAAGAATGCATTCCTAAAATGTCAATCTCAGTAGAGAGTTTTAGTCACAGTTTTCTTATGCCTAATGCATATAATATTAGAGAAACAAAGCCTTTACAAACTTAAAACTGTCATAAAAGAAAGAGAAATTATGTGGGGGGAAAAAACCCAGTATCTCTATTAAGATTAAAAGTCTGGGATGACTGAAATATTTTTATTATTTGATACATTTCCCCCTCATATGATACATTTTTCCCTCAAAGGGACTGTGCATTATTCCAGGTACCTTGAAGAAATATTCATATTGTTAAGTGCTGATGAGTCAAGTAAAACTCATGGTGACCCTATAAACAACATATCTAAACCCTGTGCTGTCCTCATACATTGCCACAGGTATCATGTCAAATCCACCTGGCCAACGGTCTTCCTTCCTTTCCTTTGCCAACTCTCTAATTTTCTAAGCGTCATATCCCTCTCCAAGGAATAACCCCTCCTAGCAACATCTGTGCCTCCGAAGATCACTCTGGGTACACTTTCTCCCTGACATAATTCTTCATTTTTTTTTTTTTTGGCAGTCCACAGAATGTTCAAGTACTCTTATCTAACACCATAGCTCAAAAGCATCAATTCTTCTGTCATCCTTAGTTACTATCTGTATCTCAGTTGCAAAGCAAGTGGTCAGAAAGACCAAGGCCTGAATCAGATGCACCTTAATCCTCAAACTGATTTCCTACTCTTCTCATTTATGATCTTGCAGATATTTCCATTTTATTAAATTTGATAATATTCTTTAATTGTTATCACTAATTAAATTTTAAGTTACCATGAACAACATTATTTTATTTCACTTAATTTCTGTTTTTTTAAGAAAAAACAGTGAGAATATTTTTAAATAATTTTAAATGAGAAATTTTAAGATTTTTAAAATTCTTTTTGGCCAAATCATATTTAAATAAGGTAATTAATAAGAACTCTGAATGAATTAATCGTTGTCACTTGCAGCTCATGGTGACCCTATGTACAACAACCCTAAACCATGCTCTATCTTTTGCCAATCTTCTTTTCTCTGACACATCTATCCTCATTACCCCAGTGACTGAATCAAGCCATCTTATCGAGGGTCCTCCTCTCCTGGACTGTTTTCTCCATACTCCCAAGCATGATGTCCCTCTCCAAGGACTGATCCCGCCTTGTCACATGCCCAAAATATACCAGACTTTTCTACTAATCTGAAAATGTAATAGAAAAAGCTGTTTAAAGACTTTTTTTCTATAAAGTCAGGAATCTGAGTAAATGAAGCTTCTGAATGTCTTATATGTAATTTCATGGAAAATAGGTTACTCTATCAGATTTCTCTTCCCATAAACTAAAACTACAGTTTAAAAAAATTAGTCTGATACTCCCATCATTCCATTTCTCAGCCTTCTAAGTTTATAATACAGAGGTCAGGTAGCTGAGTGGCAAGATGCCGCACTGCAATCCCAAAGGCACACAGTTGGAATCCACCAGCTGCTCTGTGGGAGAAGAATGGGCAACCTCTTCCTGTGCAATAAACTGCCTCTGAAAACCCACCGGACGGTCAGCTATGGGTCAGTTCTGACTCATCAGCAAACAACAACAACAAAGTTTATAATAGTTGATATTTTATAATATTTAAGAAATAAATTAAACCATTAACATGATGAACATTTGTTGTGTTTTCTATTCACATTATTTTGATAACCAAAAGGAAGTCAGTATTTCTAAATCAGGGTATTAAGAATTTTTTTTCATAACTGAAATCAATAAATAGCATAAAAACCTGTTGCTATGAAGATAATTCTGAATTATCTATGCACAAAGTCAGAGTACTACTTCCACATAGGGTTTCCAAGGCTGTAATCTTTATACTGTGTTATATGTTGGAATGAAAAAATAGCTGACGTTCAAATCTGTAAGCTGCAAGAGAAGGGTTTACAGCCTCTGAATCCTACTAGATAGTTACCATGAACTGTGAGTGCGGTGAGCTACTCTTTATGGAAGAATATGGCCACTTTTTTCTAGTGAGGAATGGCTTTTGGATTCAAACTACCAACCTTTTGATTAGTAACTGAGTCCTTAACCAACACATCAAGAGGACTTCTTCAAATGATACTGTAAAAATGTGCTCACAGTAAAAGTTAATACATTTTGTATATAGTCCTATTTAGTGTACTGTTTGCTTAGTGTATAAATTGAAGAAATAATGTGAAACCATGCAGTATTCCCTTGTGAAACAACTATTTTTAGATTTTTTAAAAATTTTATATTGGTTTCCTTACAAAGTTTATATCTATTGTGTTTCACATTATTCTTATTCAAATTGTGTTTCATACAATCATTGCCATTCATTGTTTTATAAAATTAACCACCATTGAACTATGCCCACCCTTAGCCTGTCTTTCCAGATCCCCACCGGATATTTTCCATTTCCTTAACCCTCCTCCCTCTACCCGCCAAATTAGGCAACCCTATAATTCTCTCTCTGTCCATACTCACCCTTCTCCTCCCACCC
Organism: Elephantulus edwardii; assembly: GCF_000299155.1. Lineage (NCBI taxonomy): Eukaryota > Metazoa > Chordata > Mammalia > Macroscelidea > Macroscelididae > Elephantulus > Elephantulus edwardii. The sequence continues at coordinate 8,315,464 of NW_006399850.1, forward strand.
TACCCCCTTGGATCCTCATACACATTTTACTAGTTATCGATTTCTACAATAGTGGTCTTACGGAGTATTTGTCATAATGAGGCTGAATTTATCCACTCAGTATAATGTTCTGCAGTCCCTCCTAAGTTATGCAGTAATTTTTTAAGTTGTTGTTCCTGAGTGCTGTGTAGTATTCCATCATGTGAATGTACCACAATTTTTCAGTTCTTGCTATTGTTGGACATTTGGGCTCATGTATACTTTTCTAATGATCTTAATTAAATATTCCATAATTCCAATTCTTTGAAATTATATTAATCATTGATTGGAAGCACTTCCTAAACCATATGCCTCTGGAAACTCTGTGAACATAGAGAAACAAAGATAGTTATATTACAGAGGTCAGGTTTTTTGTTCATAGGATCGCTATGAGTCATGCTTGACTCAATGGCACTTAACAAACAACAATATATAGTCATATGTCTTTGCAGAAGTCATAAATGGCAGATAAACCTCTTTCTTGTATTTTCTGCTCTCAGAATATCTATCTGACCTCAGTAATGATAACGTTCCTTTCACATTTTCTATGGATTTGGCAGTTCCCTGTTAACGAGTAAGTTTTATTTGTTTGGTTTATAAAGTATCTTTAGCAAAATTTTACTAGCATGATAAATGCTAGTGATAAAACCCAGTAAGTTATTATTATATACTATAAAGTTGAAGTTGACCCAGTGGTGACCCTTTTATGGACTTTCAGAGAAAGTAAATTGAATGGGAAAAGATTGCTCATCTTTCTTCAGTAAATCAGGTGGTGGATTAGAACTACTTGGCTTTGGGTTGGCACTGCAAATTCTTACCACAAGGTCACCAGAATACTCTTATTTTTTTTTTTTTTACTATCACAAGTGGATCATACTAATATAAAAAGTTGATAATGGAAGAAATTAGGTATTTATATATGGGTCTTTTTGTACTATTTACTCATTTTTTTTAATGTGAGCTTAAAATGGTGCTAAAAGGACTGCAGTCTCCACTATAGACTGAAGCTCAACTTCAAGAACACAAAGATTCTCAGCACTATGACAGTTGGTATCACTATGATAGATGAAGAAGAGATTGAGATTGTTAATTTAAATTTACTTTATTCCACAATTGGCATCCTTGGTACCAGCATTTAGGAAATAAAAATTAAATAACTTAAAAAATTAATTGCATTGGGAAAATCTGCTATCAAGGACATCTCTCCAAAGTGCTAAAGAGCAAAGATGTTCATTTAGAGATTAAGATGCACTTAATTCAGGCCATGATCTTTGCTATTACTTACTATACATTAGAAAACTGGACAGTAAATAAGGATAACAGAAGACATCAACTGTTGACTTTGAGTTGTGGTGCTGGAAAAGAATAATGCATATACATACCATAGACTGCCAAAAGAACAAACAGGTCTATCCTGGAGAAGATAAAGACAGTTGCTCCTTGGAGGCAAAGTTTTCGAAGCTCTATCTCACATATTCTAGGCATGTTGCTAGGAGGGACCAGTCCTTAGAAAAGGACATCTTGCTTGGAAGGGTGGAGGGACAGAGAAGACGAGAAAGATTCTTGGTGAGATGGATTGACAGTAACTGAGATAATGGGGGTAGGTGTGTTGGAGACAGACTGGCTCAGAAAGAGTTCAGAGTTGTCATGCGTAGAGTTGATAAGAGTCATGATTAATTTGATGGCACATAAAGACAATCATGAAAGCAGTAAAGTAAAAATTACTATTCTTAGTTCTTTTTAAGTATTACACATATATGTACATACATGACATGGATACTAAAGAGGAGAAAATAATTATTTTGTTAAGTCACATAATCTCTGTTCTATTCATATAATAATTCATAATATTATGCTTTAAAGATTAGAGCTTTTTCTGTGCTCATTATATCATGCATATAAAGTCAGTGTAAAATTTAACCTTGCTGTAATTATTTACTGCACTTTTCACATTTCTTTCAATATTAATATTTAGTGTTCCAGCTTGTATTATCCTTACCCTGACAACTCTTTGAAATGAATATTTTCAATTATGATTTTGTGATAATGGTTCAGACAAGAAAAAAAAATTACCAACTATAGCAACTGCTCAGAAATGAAAGTCAGACATTCTTTTAATTCACTTTCAAGGTGATCACTGAATGAGGCAGGTATACCTTTTTCATTTCATTTTTCACTCAAATTCCAATTCTTTTGGGGGAAATTGATTTCCCGTGTGTTTCACCAAATGAAGAATGAATTTCTGAGGGAAATATTGAAAAATAAAAGTTGTTGAAATGGTACTTTAAACCAAAACTCTTAAAATCTGAAGATCTCCAAGTAAATCATAAATGTCTTCTTATAAAAAGACCTTTTAAAAAAAAAAAGACCTTTTAAAAACAAATAACTTGTAGTATAAGGAGAGAATTACTGATCACAGTGAGAAAATTGATTTGTCCATAATAAACCAACTAAAATAATATTAATGATGATAATATACAACACTATTATGAAGATATTTTTAAACCTTTACATGAAATATACAGATGGGAAAGAAAGAAGAAAAGCATACACATTGGACATTCCTCATATCAACCAAAGAAACAACACACTGACTTACCTACTGACATAAACAAAAATGGAAAACACTTACAAACATACCTATAGAGTTAGTTTTACTGTCCTTCAAACATTGCTTAAAATTAGATGAAGTATCAGACAAAACCACTTCCACGATCAATAACGTGACTTATAGCAACCCTGCACTGTGTTTCTTAGGTTGAAAATCTTAACAGGAGGTAACTTTGAATTTTTCTTACTCTAGAGTAGTTCAGGAGGAGTGTCATCCATTTCTTAAATAACACAGCTCTGGAAACTCTATGAACTTTGATTAATGTCAATAGTTTTGAGGGGCTTCAGGCCTTTTGTTAGTAGGGTCGCTACAAATCATGATCAACTCGAAGCAAATCAACAACAGTAACAGAGTTTTCAGTAGATTTTAACCCCAGAAGACATGGCCTTTTTGGTTGCTATACATCAAAAAGCTGGATAATGACTAGGGATGACAGGAGAAATGATGAGTTTTAGGTGTGGTGCTGGAGAAGAGTATTGAAGATACCATGGACTGCTAGAAGAAAAAAACAAATTCATCCTGGAGAGGAGGAAGCCAAGCTGCTCTTTGGAAGCAAGGATTCTGACGCTTCCTTTGATACACTTTGGACACATTGCTAGGCGGGATCAGTCCTTGGAGAGGGAGGTCATGCATGGGAGGGTGAAGGGACAGCTCAGGAAAGGAAGCTCCTCGATGAAGTGGATTGATTTAGCAACTGAGGAAATGAAGATAGGTGTGTTGGAGACAATAAAATTGGAACGAGATAGAGCAAGGTTTAGGGCTATTGTACATAGGGTCACTATGAGGCTCAAGTGACTCAAAGGCACATAACAACAAGACAATTGTTGTTATGTGCCATCTAGTTAAATACAATTTATAGGTACCTCATGGATAGCACATCTGAACTCTGTCCTATACTGCACCATCCTCATCATCTTTGACATACTTGAGCTCATTATTGCAGTCCCTGTCTCAATGTATCTCACTGAAGTTCTTCATATTTTTAACTAACACTTCCAAACTTGATGTCCCTTTCCAAGGAATTAGCCAGCCCCTCCTAACAATATACTCAAAGTATGTTACATAAAGCTTCACAAGACTTGCCTTTAAGGGACACTCTGAATACACTTGCTGCAAAGCATATCTGTTTATTCTTTTTGAAGTCCATGGACTAGTCACCACTCTTCTCAAACAGCACATTCAAGTGCATAGATTTTTATTCTGACATCTTGCCACACCAGAGCTTCCCAGTGAAAGATAAAAGTTTAAATTACTGAGTATTAGGAGCTTGTTGTGCATAGTGCTAGTGAATAGTGTTACTGAGTTTTCCTTCCTTTTACCACTGGGAGAGTTGTCATTCATCTAAAGAACGAGCTGAGTGTTTCAAAACATCATTTGTAGATATGAATACTAGCATTATAATGCAATCTTGTACCTCAGTTAGAATCTTATTGAGACCTTAAATCCATTTCTTAATCTTGACACTATTTACATTTTTTATTGTTTGATTTTTATTGCTGTTGTTGGTTGTTATCTGCTGTCAAGTCGCTTGCGACTCATAGCGACCCAATGTACAACATCCCTAAACTCTGCTCTGTCCTGTGCCAATCGCACCATCTCTGACACACCCATCCCGATTACCCCAGTCACTGAATCGATCCACCTCATAGGGGGCCTTCCCCTTCTGTGCTGTCCCTCCACACTACCAAGCATGATGTCCCTCTCCAAGGACCTGTCCCTTCCTGCAACATGTCCAAAGTATGTTAGACGGAGGCTTAGAATCCTTGCCTCCAAGGAGCAGCCCGGTCTGACCCTTTCTTTCCAGAATGAATCTGTTTGTTTTCCTAGCAGTCCATGGTACCCTCAATACTCTTCTCCAGCACCACAGCTCAAAGGCATCAATTCTTCTATCCTTCTCAGTCATTGTCCAACTCTCTGATGCATAACAAGTGATAGCAAAGACCATGGCCTATATCAGACGCACCTTAGTCTCCAAAGAGACAACATTGCTCTTCGGCACTTTGGAGAGGTCCTTAACAGCAGACTTTCCCATGGCAATACGTCTTCTAATTTCCTGGCTGCTGGTGCTGAGAGTGTTGACTATTGAGCCAAGCAAACTGAAGCTGTGCACACTCTCAATCTCTTCACCATCCATCCTGATGCTGCCAATTGGCCCAATGGTGAGAATCTTTGTCTTCTTGACATTGAGCCTCAATCTATATTGGAGGCTGCAGTCCTTGACCCTCTGCAGCAAACGCTTCAGTTCTTCCTTAGTTTCAGCAAGCAGGGTTGTATCACCTGCATATCACAGATTGTTGATAGTTCTTCCACCAATCTTGACCCCACATTTCTCCTCATAAAGCCCAGCCTCCCGGATAATCTGTTCTGCATACAGGTTGAAAAGGTAAGGAGGCAGGACACATCCCTGGCATACGCCCTTCCCTATTTTGAACTATGCAGTGTTTCCTTGTGTTCTGGGACTCCCATTCTTCTCAGAGTCAGTCACAGTTTGTGATGATCCACTCAGTCAAACGCCTTTGTATAGTCAATGAAACACATATATACATTCCTCTGGTATTCCCCGCTTTCAGCTAAGATCCATCTAACATTAGCTGCAATACCCCTAGTACCACGACCCCTTCTAAACCCAGCCTGGACTTCTGGCAGTTCTCTGCTGATGTGTTGTTCCAGTCATTTTTGGATAATTTTCAGTAGAATCTTGCTTGCATGTGAAATTCATGGTATTGTTCTATAGTTTCCACACTCTGTTGGGTCACCCTTCTTTGGGATGGGAACAAATACAGATCTCTTCCAGTCAGTTGGCCAGGTGGTTGTTCTCCAGATCTTGGCACAACTTGGTGAGCACGTCCAGGGCAACATCTGTTAACTGAAATATGTCAATTGGTCTACCATCTATTCCTGGGGCCTTATTTTTTGCTACTTCCTTCAAAGCAGCTTGGCCTTCATCCTTCATTACCATAGGCTCTTGTTCATATGTTGTTTCATTAAATTCTTCTATGTCTGCCAATTCTTTTCGATACAGTGACTCAGTATATTCTTTCCATCTTCTTTTAATACTTCCTGGATCATTTAATATTCTCCCTTAAGAATCCTTGATTATAGCAATTCAAGGTTTGAATTTGTTCTTCAGTTCTTTGAGCTTAAAAAATGCGGAGCGAGTTTGGCCCTTTTGATTTTCAGACTCCAACTCATTACACATTTCATTGTAATATTTTACTTTTTCATCCCGTGCTGCCTTTTGAAATCTTCTATTAAACTCTTTAGTATCTTGAATTCTTCCCTCTGCTTTGGTTTCTCTGCACTGATTCTTATGGACACTTTTTCTAATACAATCATACATTTGGCAGCATTCTTGACATCTCAGTAGATACCAGGAAAATCACTGTTCCCTAAGTCTTATATATTAAATATGTCTGTTTTTTTTTGATGATGATGTTGTTGATATTAGGTGCCATCGAGTCAAGACATTAAGTTTCATCAAGTTGACTACAATGAATAGTGACCCTAAGAACAAGAAATCTGAACTTTGCCCTATCCTGTCCCCTCCTCATGTCCTATATCATAGTCCTGCTTATTGTCATAGTCACTGTGTCAATCTACCTCATTGGAGTCTTCCTCTCTTTCACTGACACTCTACCTTTCCCAGTAGTCCAGGACTGGCTCCTTCTGAAAATACGTCCAAAGTAAGTGAGATGAAGTTACACTACACTATTCTTGCCTCTAAGGTGCACTCTGTTTGAACTTCCTTCAAGACAGATTCATTTGTTCTATTGACAGTCTGTACACCATTCAATGCTCTTCTTCGAGACCACAGTTTAAGCCAGTAATTTTTTTTTTTCATCTTTATTCATGGTCCAACTTTCTGATGCATAGGTAGCAATTAAAAATGTCATGGCTTGAATCAGTCACACTTAAGTTTTTAAACACACATCTTTAGAATTTTGAAGAATTCCTTGATGGCAGATTTCCTCAACACGTGTTTTAATTTCTTGATCCCTGCTATCCTAAATGTTTTTTAGTGTATCTAAGTAAAATGAAATCATTGAGAACTTAAGTCTTTTCTCCATCTATCATTATTTTCATTAGTTAGTCCACTGGAGAAGATTTTTGGTATTTTGATATTGAAATATAACCCACATTGAAGGCTATAGTCTTTGATTTTCTGCAGTATGTGCTTCAAGTCATCTTCACTTTCTACAAGCAAGGCTGTGTCTTAGGCATAAGGCAGGTTGTTCATGACTCTTCCTCCAATTCAGTTGCTAAATTCTTCTTCAAATAATTCAGATTGCTGAGTGATTTGTTCAACCTACAGACTGAGAACGTTTGGAGAATAGTTACAACCGTGACCTATACCTTTCTTGATTTTAAACCTGCAATTTTCTCTTGCTCTGTTTGAACAACTATTTTTTGGTCTCTCTATATATATTTCACATGATCATGATCAAGCATTTTGTAATTTACATTCTTTTCAATGTTATCTATAACTTGTTATGAAATACACAGCTAAATGCCTTTACATAGTCAATAAAACACAAGAAAACATCTTTATGATATTTTCTGCTTTCAGCCCAGATCCAACAGATATCCACAATGATATTCCTTATGCCATGACCTCCTGTGAATCTAGCTTAATTTCTGGAAATTTCCTTATACTGTTCCAGCCATCTTAAAATCATCTTCAGTAAGATTTTAATTACAAGTGATATTAATGATATTCTTTAATAATTTCCATATTCTATTGGAAGATGAGCAAAATTAATCTCTGCCTGTCAGTTGGCCAGGTAGTTGTCTTCCAGGTTTCTTGGCTGAGATCGGTAAGCATGGTCAGCATTCCATCGGTTTCTTGAAACACCTCAATTGATATTCTGTCAATTCCTGGGTCTTGATTTTTGCCGGTTTCCTTCAGCTTAGAGTTCTTCCTTCAGAACTGCTGGTTCTTGGTCAAATATTACCTCTTGAAATGGTCATTGTTATTGTTGTTATGTGTCACTGAGTCAAATGCAACTCATAGCAACCCTTTGGACAACAGCCCTGAAATCTGCCCTATATTGAGCTCACTTTCTCTTTATCTCCAATACACCTAAACTTATTACTCCAGTAACTGTGTGAATCCACCTCACCCAGTGTTTTGCTCTCCTGTGCTGATCCTTCACCCTTTCAAGCATGATGTCCTAAAGTCTGGTTCCTCCTGGCAACATGAGCAAAGTGTGTCATATAGAGATTAAAAATCCTTGCCTCCAAAGAGTCATGTGGTTCACTGTTTGTCAGACAGACCTGTTTGTTCTCTTGTTAGTCTGTAGTGTGTTCAAGTACTCTTCTCCAGAACCACATCTCAAAGATATCTTAGTTCTTCTGTAATCTTTAGTCATTTTCTGATGAACAGCAAGTAACTGTTAAGACCATGGCCTGTATAAGGTGAACCTTAGTTTCCAGACTGACATTGTTGCTCTTAAGTACTCTGAAGATGTCCCTCACAGCAGATTTTCCCAATGCAGTATGTCTTTTGGTTTCCTGACTGCTGGTACCAAAAGTATTGATTGGGGAGCCATTTTTCTCAGAGTTAGCCACAGTTTGTTGTGATCCAAACAGTCAAATTCCTTTGCACAGTCAATGAAACACAGATAAACTTTCCTCTGGTATTCTCTCAATTTAGCCAAGATCCATCTAAAAGTTGAAAGTTGGGGACAGGGAAGAAGGATCAGTAGTCAGAATACATAGAATTGGTGACAGAAATGAGTCTGGAGATAGAATAATAGGATTCTGTACAATAAATTATTTATTCATTGCAAACATCTTTTATAAGAAATACAAACACAGACTATACACATGGATTTTACCTGTTGGTATGCATAGGCAAGAGATTGAGTACATATATGGAAAGAATCAGTAGAGAAGCTTAATTTTAGCTTTGAATGGTAGACCAGGTGTAGATTGTGGAACCATCAACTACTCGTTTGCAAGTTAAAGATGAAGCTAAACCAGGTTAAATAAAATCTACAGGAACCAAATTTTTACCTTGACGACCTGATTTTCAGAACCATCTCAGGAACAGATTTGAGTCCTTGAGCACTAATGAGTTCAAGGACTAATTGAACACATGATGAGCTGTGAAAGGATATAAAGAATATCACCCAGGAAGAATACAAAAGGTCATTACGATGACAGAGGAGAAAGAAAAGACCAATATATATGGATGTCAGAAGAGACTCTGGATTTTGCACTAGAATGTCAATAAGCCAAAGCAGAGGGAAGAAATTAAGAAGGAGCTGATTAGATGATGATTTATAGCAACACTAAACAGCTGATCTGACCTGACTTATTCTGCACCATTCATATTGTTTCTGATATACTCAAACCCACTATGTCGATCTGCTTGAGAAGCTTTCCCTCTTTTAATAATGCTCCACCTTTCGAAGAATGATGTCCTTCTTTAAAGAATAGCCATTTATAACATAGATTCCCAATGTATGTGAGAAGCTTTGAAATCTTTATAACAAGAGTATTCCTCAGAGACAATGATGACAAATCTTTACTATTAGATTCACTAATTTGTTGCAATGTCCACAAGAAACCCACAGATAATACTCATGATCATTAAATTTATTAAGCAAGGTGTTGATCTTATCAGGTGTCACTGAGTCAAGTATGACTCATAGTGACCCTATGAACCACAGATTTGAACCCTGTCCTATCCTGTGTCATCCCCACAGTCTCTGACACAATCAAGCCCATTGCTGCAGTCAGTATGCCAGTCCACTTGGTTGAGGGATTTCCTCTGTTTCACAGTCCCTCAGCCTTTCCAAACATGATTTCCTTCTCCTGGAATAACCACTAATGACAGAAGACCAATGCCCTTCAGTTGTGGTGCTAGAAAACAGTATGGAACATTCTATGTACAACCAAGAGAGCCAACAGGTTTTGTTTTGAAACTCTGTGTCACACATTATACATGTCGCCAAAAGAAACCAGTCTTTGGAGAGTGAGATCATGATTAGAAGGGTAGAGAGTCAGCCCAGAAGAGGAAGACTCTGGGACAAGATGGATTGACACAGTGACTGTGGAGTTGAGATCAGGTTTGCCTGAGACAGTGAGTTTGATTCAGAATAGGGCAATGTTCAGAGCCATTGTTTATAAGGTCCTTGTTATCATAATTGACTCAATGACACATAGCACTCCTAAAGTATGTGAGACAAAGCTTTGATGTCCTTGCCTCCAAGAAGCACTCTTGCTACAGCTTTTCCAAGACTTATCTGTTTGTTGTTTTAACAGTACATGGGATATCAAGGAAGTCATATGTCAAAATTAAGGTTGAAACCACTCAGGATATACAATTCTTCATTTAGGACAGCTTCTCAGCCATGCTGTCTGTAAGGCCTCCGTTTAACCTTCATCTCCTTGTCTCCAGGCCCTGCTTAAGGTTTTAGGTAAACTTTACAAAACTTTTTTTTTAACACCTTCTAATTATGCATGCCACTTCAATTCTCCCAGGGGCGCTGGTTGCCTGGGGCAGCAGAACCTATTAAGCTTGTCTTAGCTTAGTCTCTGGTTCTCTGCCTCCTCTAATGCCATTATCATTGTAACTTCAATCTTGACTGGGGATCTTGGAAGGGGAGGATTTGCTGAAAATGTTGACTTCCCTAAACCATTGTCTTTAAATTGATTCAGTTGTTTACATTTTGCTTACCTGGTTCTAAAGGCATGGCCCAATCACCACCCTTAGTTTTCCTGGGGGGCATGCTATATGCTCCAGCACTCCTGTAAAAAAGCTTGCACCAAAAACTTTTTAGTTTTTTCTTTGTCTGGACTACAATTGCTACAGCCTCCACATCTGCATAAGCTTTTTGAAGTCTTCCTGATTGTGGAGGTTTGAGTCAGAAGGAATTGGAGAAACAGTGTATTGTTAAAATTAAGGGCTAGTTTGAAAGTTTCAACATTGGGGACATTTTTGGTCCCTGTGTTTTCATGGGTAAGCTATAATTACTATTGGAATTATTTGTAATTACACCCTGGTCCAAAGGACATCCTGCACTCTCTGCTTCTCCTTGTTTAATAGTAAATTACTGGTTTCTCATTCTGAATTTGTTCAATTTAAGCCTAACACAATAGCAAAGCTGACTAAATGCCTTGATATTTGTGCAAACACCTTATTTGCATGACTCCACTCAAATAATACTGTATTCCATATTTATACTAGTAAACCAGTTAATGTCCTTGGAAATACCATCAGTACTTCCCATTTGTATAGCCCTAATAATAAGGTGGTTAGGCAAGAAAGCCAATTAGTAGAATAACCATGTTAAATAATATACAGTCAATACATAACATTATAAGTTGTTGAGTTTATGGTAGCTTAACGGTAAGAAACTGCTCTGCAATCTCAAAAGCACTTGATTAGAACCCAGAAGCTGCTCTACAAGAAAAAATGGCCAATTTCCTCCTGTATGATTAATTACCTCAGTAAATCTCCTTGAGGGTCAGCTATGGGTTCATTTTGACTTGCTGGTACACAATAAAAAACACTAAATTTTAGATTAACTCATAGATGCAAAAAGCAGAAAAAATGATTAAACACTTTTTAAAAAGTCTAGAAAATTTGTAGATAGTCTAGTGATGCTATAGCTAAAGGATCTGGCTATTAACTATTTTTTTTTT
>NW_006399850.1:8333234-8342383 GCF_000299155.1 Elephantulus edwardii
CCATTGTTGTTGATGGGTTCTGTCCAGTCTAGTACAACTTATAGCGATTCTGTGAAGAAAAGATTTGAACCTTGTTCTATCCTGTGCCATCCTCACACTTCCTGACATACAAGAGCCCATTGTGGCAGTCATTGTGTCAATCCACCTGGTCAAGGAACTTCCTCTCCTTTGCCAACCCTCCACACTTCTTAGCATCATATCCCTCATTGCCTCTCCTAAATCATGCCAAAGTATGTGAGGTTGAGCCTCATCTTTCTTCCCTCCAAAAAGCACTCTAGCTAAGCCCTCTCTAAGACTTATCTGTTCATTCTCATGGCCCCCTATGGGATACTCAGTGCTTTTCTCCAACACCACAGCTCAAAGTCATCAATTCTTTTGTTACCTTGATTCAATATCCAGCTCTCAGATTCATAGCAAGTAATCAGAAAGAATATGGCCTGAATCAGACACACCTTAAACTGACACCCTTACTCCTCAATAATTTGGAGATGTCCCTAACTGCAGATTTTCCCAGTGCAATGTGTCTCCTTATTTCCTTACTGCTGGTACTAAATGTGTTGATTGTGGATCCAAGTAAGATGAAATTGTTGATAGTTTCATCTCTTCTCCAGCCATCATGATGTTGCCTACCAGTCCAGTGGTAAGAAGCTTTGTTTTCTTGACATTGAGATGCTATCCATATGGGAGGCTGCATTCTTTGATCTTTTGCAACAAAGGCTTCATGTCTTCATCACTTTCAGCAAGCAAGGTTGTGTAATCTGCACAGTGCAGGTTATTGATGAGTCTCTCTCCAATTCTGATGCCACACTCCTCTTCATAGAGTTTAGCTTTTATAATAATTTGCCAAGCATACAGATTAAATTTATATGGTGAGAAAATACAACCCTGACACACTCCATTCTTACTTTTAAACCATGCAGTGTTCCCTTGCTTTGTTTGCACAACAGACTCAAGGTCCAGGTATAGGTTCTGCATAAGCACAGTTAAGTAGTCTAGGACTCCCATTTTTCTCAATGTCAGAGATAACTTGTTATGATCCACATAGTCAAATGCCTTTGCATAGTCAATAAAGCCGAGTAACTTTTCATGATCCACACAGTCAAATGCCTTTAATTAGTCAATAAAGCACAAGTAGACATTCTTCCAGTATTCTTTATTTTCAGCCAAGATATATCTGACATAAGCAATGATAGCTCTAGTCCCGTATTCTCTTCTTAGTCCTGCTTGGACTTCTGGTAGTTCCCTATGTATATACTGTTCTAGCCTTTTTTTTAATATTCTTAAGCAGTATTTTGCTTGCATGTTATATTAATGATATTGCTCAATAATTTTCACATTCAGTTGGATCACCTTTCTTGGCAATGGAAACTAATATGGACCTCTTCCAATCCATTGGCCAGACAGCTATCCTCCAAATTTCTCAGCATAGACTGGTAAGCACATCCAAAGCTGCATCTGTTAACTGAACCAAGTCATTTGTTATCCCATGAATTCCTAAGACCTTATTTTTTGCCAATGTCTTCAATGCAGTTCCTACTTCCTCCTTCATTACCATCGGCTCCTGTTCATATGGTACTTCCTGAACTTTTTCAGTGTCAGTCAATTCATTATGGTAGAGTTATTCTCTGTATTCCCTACATCTTCTTTTGAGGTTTTCTGAGTTAATCTTCCAGTATATTGTCCATGTTGTTGTTGTTGATTACCTTCAGGTAGAGCACGACTCATAACGATCCTATGAACAAAAGGCCTGAAGACTTTTTATAAATACCGACACTTATCAACGTTTCCAGAGGCATGCTGTTTAGAAAGTGGATGTCACTACTGTTTCCATAGTATCTTTTAATATTGGGACTTGAGCATAAATTTATTTTTAAATTTTGTCAGCTCGAGCAATGCCTAGCAAGTTCTTCCATTTTTATTCCGACTCTCTGCACATTCCATTATGGTACATTGTTTTGTTCTCCTGAGCTGCCCTTTGAAATCTATGAGGAATTTTACTCCCTCTTTAGAAGGTTACTCTGGTGGCTTAGTGGTAACTGTGCTGCTAATGGGCACAGAACAATTAACTTGCTATTAGACATTGGGTTATAACCTACCAATTTCCACTTAGTATTAAAAATTGTGTTATGTTAGCCTATGAAAACTGAACACTCAAGCTCACTGTCTTGTATAAAATCATTTGTATCAATTTCATTTATGCTACTCAGAAACTAAGGACAACTCAAATATCTATCAAGAAGGGACTGTTACAACAAAATATTATCAAGTTTTAAAAAGCACTATATTTTACAAAATTCTTTTAAAAAAGTGTTATCTTTAGTAAAACAAAGAAATGCAAAGCATATTATAATACTCAAATATATAAAATTCTAAAATGTACAAAACATAGCTTGTGTTCTTTGTCTTTAAAGACTTGCTTTTGTCGTTTCTTTGTCTTGGATCTTAACAAATCTGTCTTATCAGAGACAGATGTAATCCTGATTTCTTTTCTAAAAAGATTGTAGTGGACAGAGACATGGACCATCCAGGACTTCTGCCAAAAGATTTCCTACTCAGCCAGAGTAGTCCTGTTAGCAGCTAACTTCGAGCTGTCTTCAGCTTTGAACTCTCCCTTAGCTGCAGGGAGTAAGCCTTATACCTTGTCACACTCTTGATTGCATGAGAAGCATATAAAGATATGCTCATTTAATTTGAACATATGGTTCAGAATACCTTACAAAGTTGGCTAAAGCAACTTGAATCTGCATCACTCCCTTGCTCAGTCCTGCTGATTTCTATCCTTTGATGGTGAACTCCTAATAAATATCCCACTATCTGGTGGTTTGAATCTACGAGCTGCTCTGTGGAAGAAGGACAGAAAAATCTCTTTTCACTTGGAGAGCCAGCTATAGGTTAGTTATGACTTTAAAGGCATATACTAACAACATCTGGTGGCCTAGTTGTAAGAAGCTGAGCTGCAGTCCCAAAGACAGAGGTTAGAATATACCAGCTGCTCTTCTGGAGAAATATGGGCAATCTTTTCCCTTGAAATTAACTGCCTTTGAAGATCACCAAAGGGTCAACTATGGGTCAGTTCTGACTCTGTGGTACACAACAACAACAACATCTGCACCAAAGAACTAAAAATATTTTCAGTCATTGTCAGGTGGTTTTCAGCATGCCACAATTCAACATTTATATACAGTTAGAGAAATAATATAAATTGAATACATACACTAAAATCATAACATTTATATTCAAAAATAAAAATATTTAGTGCAAAATTTATTTTACTAGTCAATTTGTGTTCATCTATTGATAAACGCTATTAATGAATATATAAATTGTTTTTTATGTCTGCTAGTGGTTGAAGTTGAAAGCTTAAAACACACTGCAGATTTCCCATAGCAACACTGTCTCTGGAAGGTGAGTGCTTCTATTATTTATAAATCTGAAATAAAAGGTTAAAAAAATTAGAGTGAGTTAACTTGCTATCATTCAGATCATTTTGCCAAATGCTTTTGCTTAAAAAGTCTAAAGAAATGTTGGAGAGAAAACTTGAAACCAAATACAGAAAGAAGAAAAATGTGATTTTTTTGATCTTTTGTTAAGAGATCCATCTTTTCTTTGAGTTTCGATGAATGGGAATCTTGAAAAAAAACTGATTTGCCACCGGGTGATGGATGAATAATAGCTATACAGAGGCTATTTCCACATGAAATGACACTGAAGGTACCAACATATAATGGCTACTTTGTGCATTGTCAAGCATTGGAAAGATTGTGAACACAGTGTAGGACAGAGCAAGGTTCAGATTTGTTCTTCATGAGACTGCTATGAGTCATGCTTAACTTGACAACTGGCCTTGTGTGAAGAAGCTGCCCAACAATCCCAGAGGCACAAGGTTTGAGGCCATAAACTGCTCTGCTGGAGAATGATGGATTGTCTTTTCCCGTGTGATTAGCTGCCTTTGGAAACTCTCTAGAGGGTCAGCTATGAATTGCTACTGGCTCTATGTTACACAATACAACAACAACAAAACAAGTCTAAATGATTTCTATATATACATTAAAATATGTCCAAGTACATTGCATTCTGTTCTGTAGGACTGGATTTAATTGTTGATTTTAGTTTTAATATTTGGTACTATATACTGTAAGATATTGGTTTGATGTGTGACTTTCTAGCTAACAAAAGATAAGTACATGAAAAACTTTTTCTTTTAAAGTTTATCTGGAATCTCTTAAATTTTCTATCTACAAGTTTAAGATCATAGAGAAAGAAGCAAATAATATTTAGATAATATTTAATTATAATTTAATTTTTATGTCCCAGATAATAGCAGCTGACTCAATGGCACATAACAACAACAATGATTTATATCTATTATAACTCTATCTTTACAAGTCCCCATTGAATCTTTATTATCCCTTCACCTGCCCACTAACCTCTGCCATTCTAGAGACTTCCTTCTTTCCTTTTTTGCGCCCCCTTTCACCTTTTTGCCTTTCACTTTTGAAATTTTATACATGTTTTGATCAGTTATCCTTATATTTTTGCAATTGTGGTCTTACAAAGTATTTGTTCTTATAAAACTGGATTCTTTCACTCAGCATAATGCTCTCTAAACGCTCATATGTTACAAAATTGTTTTTCCTTAGTCCTTCATATTATTCCATTGCGTGAATGTAACACAACTTTTCAATCCATTCCTTTTTTTGATGAACATTTGTACTTTTTCACTTTCTTGCTATTGTGAATAACGCTGCTATGAACATAGGTGTACATATGTTCTTGTTTCAGTTCCAGTTTTCTTGGGTATATTCCTAGTTGTGGAAGTGTTGGGTCATATGGTGTTTGTACACTTAGCATTTAGAGGAAACACCAAACTGCCATCCAGAGTGGTTGTACCATTGTAGAATCCTACCAACAGTGAATGAGAGGTTTATTTCTTTATGGGTGACTTAGGGTTTAACTGCTTCTTCTCAAGTAGTCATAGTCAATGCATTTGGACCTACAAATGAAGTATATTTAATTTCTATATTTTAAGAGTATTCTCTATTGTCTAAATCATTTTAATTTATACTTACATTGTGTACTTATTTAAGCTTTCACAATGGACATAAATGAGTGTCATAAAATTACATATTATCAAGAAATATATATATATCTACATATAGAGATATATACATATTTAAAATATGTTGTTGTTGTTGTTGTTGTTGTTATGTGCCATCGAGTCGTTTGCAACTCAAACGACCCTATGTACAACAGCCCTAAACCGTGCTCTATCCTGTGCCAATCTCATTGCCTCTGACACACCCATCCCGATTACCCCAGTCACTGAAACAATCCACCTCATAGAGGGTCTTCCCCCTCCTGCGCTGTCCCTCTACTCTACCCAGCATGATGTCCCTCTCTAAAGAAAAAAAAAATAACTTTAGTTAGCATATGTTGAACTTTAATAAGTTGTTGTTGTTATGTGCTATTGAGTCGCTCGTGACTGACAGCGACCCTATGTACAAGAGCTCTAAACGCCGTTCTATCCTGTGCCAACCTAGCCATCTCAAACGCACTTATTCCCACCACTACGGTCACAAAATCGATCCATCTCATCGAAAGTCTTACTATTTAAATAATTTGTTAAATTTCTTAATTTTACAAATTTAAACCTAATAAAATGTAGGCTTTTTTTTTCAGAGACTACCACTAGCAAACTTTTTTAGGCTTGTATGTTTACAGTGTTTAACTGGTTTTTGAAGAGATTTATTTACTTGTCGGTTATTATTTTGTGGGCCATTCCCACCTGAGCAGACAAAGCCTCATGGAAGCTACAACTTCTCAATAATACACCTCCCAATTTTGACTCCTTGCTAATGTCTGGATCACATACCTGTGCTCCCTCTCCCATGGCTAGTAGGACAAGAACTATTTCCACCTGAATAGACAAAGATTTGGGGAAATGACTACTTCTTAACAATATAGCTCCCAATCTTAACTCCTTACTAATATTGTAGCGTACCAGTGTCTCCATTTATTGTTTTTAAAAAACTATTTGTTGTGAAATTGTTCGCGCAAAAATTGTATCCCTCCATCAGTTTATTCCCAGTCTCATTTCTTTTCCCAAGGAAATTACTTTGCCACAATTAGCCTTTGTTGGTTTTCAAATTTTACATTCTAATCATGGACACTCACTTATTCACTCACTAATTCGCCATCATCCTTTTATTAGAAGGGATTCGTAGCTGACCTTCCAGTGAGATCCTGAGGCTGTAAATTGCACAGGAGGCGTTTGCCCATCTTTCTCTGGCAGAGCTACTGGTTGATTTGAACTGTGAGAAAGGTACAGTTTTTGAGTTAGTAGCACAACTTCTTTCGGGTTATTCTACAAAGTTCCTCTATCCTTATCATTAGTTATTAATGTTGCTATTGATTGCCTTCAAGTCGAGCACGACTCTTAGCAACTCTATGAATAAAAGGCCTAAAGCGTCTCTAAAACTATAGACATTTATCAAATTTCATAGAGTTTCAAGAGGCAAGTTGTTTAGGAAGTAGAGGCAACTCCTGTTTCCAACTAGTTATTAATAATGTATCTTAATTTTATGTGCAATTCAATTTTGACTATAAAAGATGATATAATAATTTTATTCATCCTTAGGTTTAATGATTGTTCTTGTTATTGTTATGAACCACCGAGTTGCCTGTGACTCACAGTGACCATATGTACAATAGTTCTGAACCCTGCTCTGTCTTGAGCCAGACTTACTGTTTTTGACTTACCTATTTCCATTCCCCAGTTACTCTGTCAGTTCCTCCCATCCAGGGTCTTCCTTTTCTGCACTGTCTCTCTACCATTCCAAGCATGATGTCCTTCTCCAAGGACTGGTCCCACCTGGACATGTGACCAAAATATGTGAGATAGAGATTCAAAAATCCTTGCCTCCAAGGAGAAGCTTTATTTAACCCTATCCAAGATAGACTTACGTGCTCTCTTAGCAGTCAATGGTATGTTCAAGGCTCTTCTCTAACACCACAACTCAAAGCCATCAATTCTTATTCTGTCATCCTTAATCATTGCCCATCTCTCTGATGCATAGTAATTCTGAAGACCATGACCTGCATGCATCTGGCACAGCTTAATGTCTAGACTGACAGCATTGCTCTTTAGCACTGTGGAACAGTCTCTGACAGCAAATTTCCCTAATGCAATTCAGGAGTATTAACAAGTCTTATTTCTATGTTGTTGGTGTTGTTGTGTACTATTGAGTTAGAACTGACCTATACCTGCCCCCCCTCAGTAGGTTTACAGAGGCAGTTTATCACATAGGAGGGGATTGCTCATCACCCATCTCTTTCCTGTGGAGCAGCTGGTGGATTTAAACCCTATGTCTTCAGAATTGCAGCACAGCTTTTTACCACTAGGCCACCAGAGCTCCCTCTTATTTGTATAAGTAGGAATATTAACCTATCATTGATAACATTTATGCTTTACACTTGATTATTAATGAAATATAAAACACCCAGTTTACACTTGACTTTCAAAGAAATCAAAACAATCTACACTCCAGAATCCAATAAACTCTTTAAAGAATGCAATAATGTATTAATCTGAATATATTCTTCTTCCTCCTTTTTTTTTTTTAAAAGCAGGCATGGCATCCACTTCCTAAACAACATGCTTTTGGAAACTCTATGAATTTTATAAATGCCCATAGTTATGGAAAGGCTTCAGGCCTTTTGTTCATAGGGTCCCTATGAGTTGTGCTTGACACAACTGCAATCAACAAAACCACCATTCTTCTTTTTAGTGTTTATATTTCTTATTATACATAAAAAAATTGGCCTTCTGTTTTAGTTTTAAATCAGGCCTATTTGAAATTTTGTTAATTAGTATTTAAAAATTTTATAAAATCTATAACACATACCAAACTAACATTTTGAACCTTAGCCTGATCTAGAATATGAAATGTCAAAGACTAAAAGTTTATATGTAAAACTTTTCATTAGATAACTAAAGGAACACAATAAATTCCCATAAGCATCATCATATGTTTCTAATTTTACACTTACTTAGTATGTTCCGCATTATATATTATATTTTAAATATTAATTCCAGTGCTTACGTGAATGGATACAGTATTGTAGTTATAAGCTGTTCTTTGATGATGAAGGCATAAGCAATCTGCTATGTTATAGATGCCAATATAGAAATTAATGTTTTATGCACGGCATAAAGGAGAAGACTCAATATAATGTAAGAAATGTGTTAATTTTAATTTAGTAAATAAGCAAGGGAAAGTAAAAGCCATTGTAAATTTTAATTAGTTACTAATATATCAAAACTAAGATTTTATATTAGGAACTGCCTGTCTAAATACTTATTATTTGCATATATTGCTCATGTTTGATGGAAAAAGAAATTTAGAAATGCAATTTATGCTGAGATATATGATATAGTGTTATGCTTAAAAATGGTAAAACTTCAAAGTTTCAGGACCACAATTTCCTTTACATTTGTAGAGCATAAAATATAATCAAGTTGACACAATTTAGAGCATAGTGAAGTTTAGACAATGGATTAGTTCAAAAGAATATAAAATCTATTTTGCTGACAAATTGTGAAGGTACTAACTTCAGCAATGTCATTGAGATGTAAAAGAACTTCTGTATTATAATTTTTATTATTAATTTTAATCAACATTTAGAGAGATTTTGGATGTCCATCCATTCATTGTTTGACTTTTTTTCCCTACTGACCCACCCCCACCCCATTTTGCTCTTCTCTTTGAAAAGTAAAAAAAAAATTCCTTCATCGGTATACAATCCCCCTCACCCCCTCCCACCCCCACTCTGAATATACTCCACTCTGCAACTTTCATTCGGGATTCTTATGATAATCATAATACCCTATAATATATTGCTTTTAAACTGTTCTCTCCCTTATCCATTTCAATGCAATATACATAATTTATCCAGTTTTTCTCATTCTTACCCCAACCCTTATGTCAGTCCCATTCTACAGCAGTTGCACTTTGCAGTGTTTGTCATTTTGTGACTGAGATATTTCTCTCAGCATAATGTCCTCTAAAGTCACCCATTTGAATAATATTGCATGAATTCCTTGTTTTTCAATGCAGCATAATATTCCATTGTGTGAATATACCACAGCT
>NW_006399850.1:8343493-8349219 GCF_000299155.1 Elephantulus edwardii
CCCACCAACAGTGAATCAGGGTTCCAGTTTCTCCACAACCTCGCCAGCATTTGTTGCTTGCTGTTCTGTTAAATTTTGCTATTTTGACTGGGGTGAAGTGATATCTCAAGCTGCAATAAACAAGGGTGTGCATATATCTGCTTTGATGGTGGTTATGGTCTTCTTAGGGTATATTCCCAGTAGTGGAATTGCTGGGTCAAATGGTATCTCTATTTGCAACTTTTTGAGAAAGTGCCACACCACTTTCCACAGTGGTTGCACCGTTTTACACTTCCACCAAGAGTGAATAAGAGTTTCAGTCTCTCTGCGACCTTGCCAGCATTTGTTGCTTGCTGTTCTGTTAAATTTTGCTAGTCTTACTGGGGTGAGATATCTCATAGTTGTCTTGATTTGCATCTCTCTTAGAGCTAGGGATTTTGAACAGTTCTTCATGTGCTTGTTAGCCATCTGAATGTCTTCTTTGGTGAAGTGTCTGTTCATATCCTGTGCCCATTTTTCAATTGTATTATGTACCTTTATCTTGTTGTGGTGCTCAAGTATTTCATAAATTCTAAATATAAGTCCCTTAACTGACATGTCATTACCAAATACTTTTTCCCAGTCTGTGGCTTCCATTTTTACCCCGTTGGAGAAGTTTTTGGATGTGCATAGGAATTTGATTCTTAGAAGGTCCCATTAATCTATTTTATCTTCTCCTAGTTGTAGATTTTTCACGATACTTGGAAGACTGGTTATTTTGTAGATTTGGAATATTAGAGTTCTTCCAGGCTTTTCTTTAATGAAGCTTATAGTCCTTGGTTTTAGTCCTAGGTCAATGATCCACCTTGAATTGGTTTTTGTATATGGTGTGAGGTGTGGATCTTGCTTGAGTCTTTTGCAGATACTCTTCCAATTTTGCCAACATAATCTGTTAAAAAGGCTGTCATTTCCCCACTTAACTGAAGTAGAGGTGCTGGTTTCTGGGTTCTAAATTCTATTCTGTTCCATTGATCTATGTGTCTGTCATAGTACCAGTACCATGCTGTCTTCACCACCACAGTGTAGTAGGATTTGAAAATTAGGGAGTAGATGCCTCCTACCTTTTTCTGTATTTAAGGAGTGCGTTGCTTATACAGAGCTTCTTTCCATTCCATATGAAACTCGAGATTACCTTTTCCATCTCGTTGAAGAATGAGATTGGTGTTTGTATTGGGATTGCGTTGAACCTGTACATTGCCTTTGGTAATATTGCCATTTTCACAATATTGAGTCTTCCTATCCACGAGCGAGAGATATTTTTCCACTTCTCCAGGTCTCTTTTTGTTTCTTGTAATATAATTATTTTAAAAGTATTCAGGAAGTCATCACACCCAAGTATTAATGATTCTTTGAAGGATGCATGGAAAAGTAAAGTAACATAAGACATTTAAAATTTATTTTTATTTTTTTATTACATGTTGTTGAATCAAATATGACTCATTACAATCCTATGAATAATAGATCTGAACCCTGTCCTATCCTGTGTTAGCCTCACCATCCCTGATACATTTTAACACATTACTGCATTCACTATGCCAATCCATCTCCTTATTATGTGTGTGTGTGTGTGTGTGTACCGTCAAATCAGATCTGACTGGTACAGGAGGAGATCATGTCTTCTTTCCAGTAGAGCATCTGGTGAATTTGAACCGTGCACCTCTGGGATTACAGTGCAGCTTCTTGCCACTAGGCTACCAGAGCTCCCTGTCAACCCATCTCATTGAGGACTTCCTCTTTTTTACTAACCCTCCATCTTTTCAAACATAATGTGTGTTTTTTTTCAAGAAATATCCTCTCTTAAGATGGCCAAAGTATGAAATATGGGACTTCCATCATCTTTGCCTTCAAGAAGCACTCTGAACTTTCCCCAATATATATCTGTTTGTTTTCTAGGCAGTCCATGGGATACTCAATACTCTTCTTCAACATCACATCTCAAAGACATAATTTTTTTTCTGTCATTCTTATTCATTGTCCAACTTCCAGATGAGTAGCTGGTGATTAAAAAGACCATGGTCTAAGTCAAGCTCATCTTAGTCTTCAAGCTGCATCATTGTTCTTAAGTATTATGGAGATATCCCTAACAATTTCCTTGACCAAAGAAATACTTCTTTAGAGAGGGACATCATGCTGGGTAGAGTAGAGGGACAGCACAGGAGGGGAAGACCCTCTATGAGGTGGATTGATTCAGTGACTGGGATACTCGGGATGGGTGTGTAAGAGGCAATGAGATTGGCACAGGATAGAGCATGGTTTAGGGCTGTTGTACATGGGGTCGCTATGAGTCACAAATGACTCGACGGCACATAACAACAACAACAACAACAACAACAACAACAGTACTAAGGACATCGTTTATAGGATTTTCAAAGTTTTGCTATTTCAAAAGTGGATGGCCAATCCTTCTTCCTAATCTGTCTCAATTTGATTGCTCAGATTTAGAACATTATCTGATAAACAAGCATTGTATAGAGAAGAGCAGAATAAAGAAATTTCCCAGTATTAGAAACAACCAGTAGATTCTGTGTTGTCTCCACCCTTGTCAAGTGTGTTTTGAACCACTCCCTTCCCTGTTCTGTCAGCATTTTAATCTACTTCCACATACTCCATTAAACAAGAATTTCCCCTATCCAGTCCTTCAGGTTATGGCCTATATGTAATCAACTGGAGCAGCATATCAACAGAGAACTGCCTGAAGTGCAGACTGGATTAAGAAGAGGCTGTGGCACTAGGGATATAATAGCTAATGTCAGATGAATCTTGGCTGAAAGTAGAGAGTACCAGAGGAATGTATATCTGTGTTTCATTGACTATGCAAAGACATATGACTGTGTGGATCATAACACACTGTGGTAAACACTGTGAAGTATGGGAATCCCAGAACACTTGACTGTGCTTATGTGAAACCTGTACTTGGACCAGGAGGCAGTTGTCAGTACAGATCAAGGAAACACTGCAGGGTTCAAAACTGGAAGGGTATGCATCAAGGATGTGTCCTATCTCCATATCTTTTCAATCTATATATGAAAGAGATTATCTGGGATGCCCCACTCTATGAAAAGAAGTGTGGCATCAGGATTGGAGGTAGAGTTATCAACAGTGGGTTATGCAGATAACACAACCCTGCTTGCTGAAACAGAGACGGACCCAAACACTTGCTGCAGAAGGTTGAGGACCACAGCTGTCAACAGGGATTGAAGCTTGACATCAAGAAAACAAAGTTTCTCATCACTGGGCCGACTGGTAGCGTCATGATAGATAATGAAGAGATTGAGACTGTTTACAGCTTCAGTTTTCTTGGCTCTACAGTCAACACTATTGGTACAAGCAGCCAGGAAATGAAAAGACCAATTGCACTGGCAAAGTCTGATGTCTGAGATGTCTCCAAAGTACTGAAGAGCAACGATGTAAGTCTGAAGACTAAAGTGCTCTTGATACAGGTTGTGGTCTTTGCAATTACTTGTTATGCATCAGAGAGCTGAACAATGTCTAGGATGATTTTAGAAGACTTTGATGCCTTTGAGCAATGTTGCTGGTGAAGAGTACTGAATATACCATGGACTGCTAGGAGAACAAACAGGTTCATCCTTTAGAGGGTAAAATTGAACTACTTGGAAGCAAGGCTTCTGAATCTCCATCTGATATACTTTGGACATGTTGCAAGGCAGGATCAGTCCTTGGAGAGGGACAACATGCTTGGGAGGGTAGAGGGACAGTGCAAGAGAGGAAGGCCCTCGATGAGATGGAGTGATTCAATCACTGGAGTAATGAGAATAGGCGTGTTGGAGACAATAAGATTGGCAAGGGATAAAGTAGGGTTTAGGGCTGTTGTATATAGGGTAGCTATGAGTCGCAGGCGATTCTGTGGCACATACAACAACAACAACAACAACAGTACTAAGGATGTTACTTGTTGATCCAAGGAAGATGAAATTATTGACAGCTGCAATCTTTTCTCCATCTATCATGTTTGTTATTTGTTGTCCCTGTGGTGATCTTTGTTTTCTTCATGTTGAACTGTAATCCCTCCTAATTTCTTGATCTCCTGCAGTAAGTATTGAAATTTCTTGGATGTGTGGAATTTCCTTTACAATATGAAATACTGAATAATATAAACTGTATTTGATCACAGATCAAAGTTTCCTAACGAATGACTAATAAAATATGAACTTCTGATAGTGAAATTTCAAGATAATTCTCCAGTTTGAAGTGTATTTTTACATTATATTAATAACTGTTAGCTTTTTAAGTCTAGAATAGAGAAAAATATTTTAGTATAAAACTGTTAACAATTTTTCATAAATAAATTATGTGCTTTGAATAAATGTATTAAAATTCTATTTATGGTCACAAAAGGATAAATCACACTCTTTTTAATTGTTCAGTACATAAATTACTGAATGATAGCTTTTTATGACTTCTATGTTATTATTTTCTTAAGGTTAAAAATTAGTTCATGGTTAATGCAAAAAAAGAAGAAAACATGAATTATGAATTTTAAACCCTTTGCCTGAAACTTAAAAATTGTGTTAGTATGTTCAGGAAATATCCTGAACGTTTTATGTCTTTCTATTTCTAATCATGTAAATTAACTAAAGTCATGGAACTATATTTAGTATTGATGCTTTTAAGAGATTCCTGTTGTTCCCGAAATTTAAAAAATAAAATACTTCTTCTGTCATTAAAAAAAGACTCTAATTTAATTAAATCTTCTGAGCTCTATCTTTTCTTATTTTGAGCAGCTGTTTCATTTGAGGTTTTTATTTTTCATTTTGTTTTTTAATTTTTTATGGGCAAAATAGTTCTCAGTTAGACAGAAAGTACACTAGTTTTTAAGACTGTTGATTTTTTTAACTTGCCTCATATTACAAAGCAAAACAGATCTACAAAGTTTTCTGGGCTGAATTCCTTATAGGAATAGATACCCAAGTGTTTCCCTCCACCTTCCCAACACCCAGCATATCAGCTTGTTGAGTAGTAACTCACTTACCTGTTGCCCACCAGTTTTCCTTACAAAGCCAGTGTCAGTTGTTCAATACTGTTGAGTATTAACTGACCGCAGAGCTGGCCCTCCAGCCTGTTTTTAGAGACAATTAATAACAGGGGAGGTTTCTCGTCTTTCTCCCATAGAGAAGCGTTTTGATCCAAAGGTATGACCTCCAGATTGCAGGGCAGCTTCTTGCCACTGGGCCACCAGAGCCCCCTTAAAGTCACTAAGTTGTTGTAGTTAAGTGCCATTAAGTCACTTGAGACTCATAGTGACTCTACATACAATAGCTCTGGGCCAACTCTATCCTATGCCAACCTCATTGTCTCCCACACAGCCATTCTCATTACCCAGTCACTGAGTCAATCTGTCTCATCTAGGGTCTTCCTCTCTTGAGCTGTCCCTTCATCCTCCCAAGCATGATGTTCCTCTCCACGGACTGGCCCTTTCTTGTAATCTTACATATTTTGGACATGTTGCTTCAGAATTCTTGCCTCTGAGGAACAGCCTAGTTTCACTCTTTTTTCTCCCCCTTGGTATTTTGAATATTTTTCTCTAGCACTACAAGCTTTAGTTTGCTTGGCTCCATAGTCAACAGTCTTGGCACCAGCAGCCAGGAAATTAAGAGGCGCATTGCCATGGGAAAGTCTGCTGTTAGGGACCTCTCCAAAGTGCTGAAGAGCAATGGTATCTCTTTGGAGACTAAGGTGCGTCTGATACA
>NW_006399850.1:8350874-8352884 GCF_000299155.1 Elephantulus edwardii
ATCAGGATGGATGGTGAAGAGATTGAGATTGTACACAGCTTTAGTTTGCTTAGCTCCACAGTCAACAGTCTTGGCACCAGCAGCCAGGAAATGAAAAGGCGCATTGCCATGGGAAAGTCGGCTGTTAGGGACCTCTCCAAAGTACTGAAGAGCAGTGGTGTCTCTGGAGACTAAGGTGCATCTGATTCAGGCCATGGTCTTCGCAATCAGCATGTGACCTAGTTTTCATAGTTGATATTGAGCTTCTCTGGTGATTCTTTCACAGGCGTAATTTATCTAATTCCTGTGCATACCATCAGGTGAAATCCATGTGTATAGACTGTGTTTGTGTTTCTTAAAAACATGTTTGCAATGAATAAATCATTGATTGTACAGAATTACATCATTCTGTTTCCAGCCTCTTTTCTATCACCAAGTCCATGTTTTCTGATTACTGATCCTTCTTCCTTGTTCCCAACTTTTGCATTCCAGTTACACTTTATTAATGCATTTTGATTGCATGTTCGAACAATCTCAGACTGTAAAAGTTTGTAGAAATCTTTTATTTCCTCCTTTTTTTGCTCTGTTTTTTTGTGCATCTATTTGAATGATGGTGATATTCATGGGATTTCCTTGTATGTGTATAGATATTATCCTGTCACAACACTGTATTTCAAGAAGGATCTAGAAATGACTTTTTTAACTTTGAAAGCAGCCCAACTTTTCCTCATCTTTTTGTCTCCAGCATAGTAGATCATATAACTTTATGATTCATAATATCCCATGCCATTCCCTCTCATTTCATCAATACCTAGTATATCAATATTTATGCATTCCATTTCTTTCTTAAGTGACCACCCAATTTTCCTACATTAATGTTTCTCACATTCCACGTTCCAACCACTGGACTGTTTACAACTCTCCCTCCTCCTTTGTATTTCCACATTTAAGTGCTCAGCCTCTGTTGCCATATTTCTAGTCTATCTAAATGTGCTCTATTCTACACAGGATTTTTGAAGCCCTGTTTTTATGGAGTGGTTGGCCAATACTTTTTACTAGTCTGCCTTAATTTGAATGCACAAGTTTAGAACGATATCTGAGACAAGCATTGCATAGAAAGGAGAAGATAAAAGATATTTCCCAATTATAGAAATAACCAACAGTTTCAGTGTTACTCTCCTCCGTCATCTTGGCACATATGTCTTAACCCATCCCTTTCCCTATTTCACCACCATTCCTTTCCACTCCTGACTACCCCATTCAACACCTCCCCACCCCTATCCAGCCCTTAATATAATGGCTTAGGTCTCAAGCCTGCAATGATTCTGTGATGCCTAATGCCTTATGCTGCTGCTGTTCTCTTATTCTGTGGCCAGTCTCTCCTGGGGTAGGGAAGGAGTCTCTAAGTCCAAATTCCAAGTACTAGTTTTAGGGGAGGGTTGCTATCTCAGATGGTTCTGAGGCAAAGTCTTTTCCTTTGAGATATACCTTTGCTCATTTTCTTCATATCTCCATGGAACTATAGTATGGAAGTGATAAGATCTATTTCAAACATCTGTTTTATTTTATTTTTAAAATATATCTCAGCAGAAAGAATATCTTCTTCTTAATATATAAGGCTAACTACCTGAATAATATACCACATATCATATCTACTTTGCTTTCTAAATACAAAATACATACACAGCAAAAAGGTATGTATTATTCCTCACAACAGTAAGGGTTGTTTTGCTTCTAATGAAATAAATGAAGCTCAACTTTAACTACTCTAAAATTTTCCATGATTTTAATGAAAATACTTTTGAACAGCTACACACAAGAACACACACACACACACACACACACACACACACACACACACACACATTAATGTAAAATTTTAGAAACCTAAACCTGAGCATTCAAATTAAGACAGACTAGGAATAAGGTTTGTCCATCTACTTCTGAAATAGCAGACATTTGAAAACCCTGTGTACAATAGAGCACCCACAGACTAGCAGATATGGCAACTCACACTGAGCCCTCAAGTAT
>NW_006399850.1:8353741-8373606 GCF_000299155.1 Elephantulus edwardii
CTCTATGAGGTGGATTGATTCAGTGACTGGGATAATTGGGATGGGAGTGTCAGAGACAGTGCGATTGACACAGGACAGAGCAGAGTTTAGGGCTGTTGTACATAGGGTCGCTATGAGTCGCAAGCGACTTGACGGCACATAACGACAACAACAACAACAATATTACACTGACGGTGAAAAGGTGAGGAAAAATGGGGTTGCTTTTATAGTTCAAAAAAGTCATTTCTAGATCCCTTTTGAAAAATATAGTTCTGTGAGTGGCTGGATAATATCCATATGCATGCAGGGAAGTCCAGTAAATACTATTATCATTCAAATGCGTGCATCACCAACCAGAGTCCAAGAGATGGAAATAGAAGATTTCTATCAATTTTTTGGTCAGAAATCAACCTAACCTGCAATCAAGATGCATTAATGAGTGACTTGAATGCAAAAGTTGGGAACAGAGAAAAAGGATCAGTAATTGAAAAACATGAACTTGGTGATAGAAATTAAGCTAGAGATAGAATGATAGATTTTGCACAGTGACTTATTCATTGCAAATAAGTTTTATAAGACAAACACAAGACAAACATGGATTTCACCTGATGGTATGCATAGGAATCAGATGATTACATCTGTGGAAAGAATCACTGAGGAAACCTAATATAAGCTGTGAAAAAGTAGGCCAGATGCTGAAACAGACCACCAAATACTCATATACAAGTTCAAGCTGAAGCTAAGGATAATGAAATATAATCCACAGAAAACAAAATTTGACCTATCTATCCTATCTGAATTTCAAAATCATCTCAGGAACACATTTGAGGCCTTGAACACTAATGAGTGAAGACCAGATGAGCTGTGGTAGGATATCAAAATATCATCCATGAAGAAAGCAAAAGGTCATTATGAGGACACAGAAGGAAGCAAAAACCAAGGTAGACGTCAGAAGAGACTCTGAATATTACACTAGAGCACCGAGAAGCCAAAGCAAAGGGGGGAAATATCAAGATATTGAGAAGCTGAGAAGAAGATTTCAATTGGCATGGGAAGATAAAATAAAATATTACAATGAACTTTGCAAAGAGCTGGAGTCAGAAAATTAAAGTGGCTAAAGTTGCTCAGCATAAGTTGAAGGAACTGAAGAACAAATTCAAGCCTCGAGTTTCAGCAATTAAGGATAGTTTGGGCAGAATAGTAAATGATCCAGGACTCATTAAAAAAAAAAGATGAAAAGAAGAATACAATCATTGTACCAAAAGGAACTGACGGACACAGAAGAATTTTATGAAACAATGTATGAGCAAGACCCTGTGGTGGGTGATGAAGGAAGAAATTCAAGCTGTTCTGAAAGAATTGGCAAAAAACAAGTCCTCAGGAATTGATGTCATACTACCCTCTTGGAAAAGTAAAAGAAAAATTCTTTGACACCCTTTTTCAAGCAGTTCCATTTAATTTGTGATAAATTATGTTTTCAATATCTACTTTACTGTATATTTTCTCTTCTCTCTCTCAACCCCATCCCTTATTCATAAATATGTGTATTTATTATAATTTACTTTTAGTTATATTCTTAATCTGTTTAAAAACCTATTAAGTCCATTCCAACTATTAGTAAACTCGTAGGACAGAGTTGAACATCCTCAAAGAGCTTCCAAGACTGAACTTGAATTGAAGTCAACAGTGATTTCTTTTTCCTGCATAGTGATTGGTAAATTCTAACTGCCATCTTTTTGTTGGTAGATCAGTGCTACTTAACTATGCCCCCAAGATCCTCTTTGAATGTTTAGAGTTCTTTATCAGAAACATTTATTTCATATATCAGTAACATATTGGGGTGCTTTCTAAAAAAGAGGGTCCTTCTATGGGAAGAACTGTAGTCTCAGATGGCAAAATAACATCTTTGTCACATCATCATATATAAAAATGTGTACATAACTGTGTATAATCTCTCATTGGATCCAAGTCACCGAATTTATGTGACTCCATTTTGATTTCTCTTATTTCCAGTTTAATAACACATGAAAAATGGAGTTGTTGTTGTTGTTGTTAGTTGTTTTTGTTAGGTGCTGTCAAGTTGAGCATAATTCATAGTGACCCTAATGAACAAAAGTTCTGAATCATGTTCTATCCTGGGCCATCCTCATACTTCCTGACATGCAAGATCCCATTACAGCAGTCACCGTGTCAGTTCACCTAGTTGAGGTCATTTTTCTCCTTTGACATTATCTACCCTTCCCAGCATCATGTCCTTCTCCAAGGAAAAGCCCCTCTCAACAACATGGTCAAATTATGTGAGGGGAAGCCTTATCACTCATGCCCCCAAAGAGCAATCTGACTGCACCCTCACCAAGACATATAAAAATAATAAATCCTAAAACTTGTATCATAAAAGTGCAAAGACATAAAAATAGAGTAATTTGTGTGATTTGTATGGCTTACAGCACATTTCTATCCTCTAGAGACTGTTTCAAATTATTGATATATTTAAAATTAACTTATTAAGTATAGACTGAAATGGAATGTACCAAATTTTAAGATGATATACCTCTGGACAGTAAAATAATGAGTAAATTATTTGAGAGAAATATTTTCTCTATGTTTTATAAAATTTAAAAATAGACATATGTAGTTTGTTGTTGTTGTTGTTATGTGCCATCGAGTCGCTTGTGACTCATAGCAACCCTATGTACAACAACCCTAAACCATGCTCTATCCCGTGCCAAAGGTCTTCCTCTCCTTCGCCGCCCCTCCACTCTGCCAAACATGATGTCCCTCTCCAAGGACCAGTCCCTCCTTGCAACATGCCCAAAATATGTCAGATGAAGCTTCAAAATCCTTGACTCTGGGGAACTTTAGGAAGATAATATTTTATCAGAACTGAGAAATTAGCAGAAGTTTAAGAAATTTTTAAATAAACTATTATAAAACAAATTTTGTTTTTATCTCGCTAGTAAGTAATGGCAACCATTTGCAAGAATCAAGCATACTGCCCAAAATTTAGCATAGGGAGAGAAGAAGCTTTGAGAGTCTGAAGTTACTAATTTATTCATTGAATATTTTCTATTATATGGCTGATGCTGTGTTATATAATGAAGTTTAAAACATGATATGTCTGCCTTTAAGACTTTCCTGGATGAAAGAAGAATATGTAAAGAAACCCTTTCAAGTAATTTTAATGAATGTTAAATGTTGATATGTAAAAAACAATCTTGACAAGAATGAAGAAAGTGTTCCGGGGGTTGTGTGGTGAGTAAGATACTAGGGAGAGCATTTTAGAGATTTACTCGTGACCTGTGCATCAATATTAGATGATTAGATAGGATTTCTCATCCATTTCAGTCAAGTTAGAACTAACACACAGCTGACTTTCCGTGGATCTGGGAGGCCATAAATCACATGGGAGAAAATTGTCCATCTTTCCCTCCTGGAGCCACTGATGAAGTTGACCTTCCAGAGAGTCACTGCATTTGGTTAGAAGCTCACCTCCCTGTGGAATATGCCATCCGAGCTCTCAGATGTTGTTGTTGTTGTTGTTATGTGCCGTCGAGTCTCCTGCGACTCATAGCGACCCTATGTACAACAGCCCTAAACTCCACTCTGTCCTGTGCCAATCGCACTGTCTCTGACACTCCCATCCCAATTATCCCAGTCACTGAATCAATCCACCTCATAGAGTGCCTTCCTCTCCTGCGCTGTCTCTCCACCCTCCCAAGCATGATGTCCCTCTCTCAGGACCGGTCTCTCCTCAAAACATGTCCAAAGTAAGTTAGGCAGAGCCTCAGAACCCTTGCCTCCAAGGAGCTACCCGGTTTAACCCTCTCCAGGACAAATCTGCTTGTTTTCCTAGCAGTCCATGGTATTCTCAATACTCTTCTCCAGCACCACAGCTCAAAGGCATCAATTCTCCTTCTATCCTCCTTGGTCATTGTCCAACTCTCTGATGCATCAGAGAGCTCTCAGATAGATATATAAAATCACAGATGAAATAGCGTGCTCTATTCAAGGAACTTCAGAGTGGTTCAAGATATGGTGCTGTTGTTAGTATTAGTGGATAAGTCAGTCTCAGGCTAATTAAACAGACGCCCCTCTAGGAATTTCGACAGAAATTACATAATGTAAGGAATTCATTACAGGTGTTGGAGAGCTATAAAGAACAAATTCAAAATAAAATGAGATAATAGCAACAAAACAAGCTACCACGTCTTGGGCTAAGGGAACAAATGGGAAGCAATTAAAGTTATCAAAATACAGAAACTCAGAAGATGATTCCTGTGGTGCTAGGGGTGAGATCTCTAAGGGAAAATTGCTTCTCAGCTAGTGCTGATACTTTTGAAGGTGCATGATAAATAGGCTTTGGAGAACAAAAGGAAGCTGGAATAACATTGACAAGAATAGTAATCAAAATGAAAAAGTAGGACATTGATTCCCTCTGTTTTCTGTTTTCAAATATTAGTGTGCTAGTGATAGAGCCTGATAAGATGTCAACAGACAAAGGAGAAAATAATCTCATAATGTTTTCAAGTTCAGTATTGCCCTGAGGAGCGTGGATTTGGAATATAAGAAAACAATCATCTTCCTAGCTCACCTACTGATCCAGTAGCATTCACATGTACATGTCTACAGATTTCCACTTCTATATTACTGCCTATATTTATTGTTGCCTAATCAGAACTGACTAATGAATTTCTGAGATTACAAATAACATAAAAAGAGATTGCCCATCTTTCTTCCTATGATCTCCTGGTGCATTTGAATTGTCAGAGAGACATGGCCTTTGGGTTAGAAGCACAGCTCCCTACTTACTACAATACCTTTTTTCAGCCTAACAACAAATTATTTTTTGCATTTGTAAAAGACATTTTCATCCTCCATTATGGACTGATTTTTTTTTCATCAAATACATGTGCTAAAATCGTAATTCCACTGTTTGTATATATGATTTTGTTCTAAAGAGGCATTCTCTTTTGTTGTGTTAATGAACTAATTAACATAGTCGAGGGTCTATTGGGTTTTAAGAGGCTGTAAATTGCATGAGAGGAGATGGCTCATTTTTTTCCTGCCCAACATTTGGTGGGCTTTAAAATATCTACCTTTGTTTTAGGGAATTCCAGTGCCTCAGGAATAAAGAGTTTCACTTCCAACTCAAAGCAATGTGGTCTGAATCTACCTTCTGCTCCACAGAAGAAAGTCTATTTTATGATGAGATTTTTCAGCCTCTGAAAACACATTGGAGAATCAACTATGAGTCAGTTCTGACTCTAGGGTACATAACAGCAGCTGCTTCTTTTGCATTGGCAGCACTGTTTTTCTATTTCTAATCACTTCTGAGTTGTACGAAGAGCAGAATAAGCATGGAGACTCATTTTACCATTATAGGCTGCAAGTATCACCAGAACCGTCAAGCATCAAAGGCGTGCCTATGACTGTTACCAAAACAACGTACATTGAGCTACAAATCTATAGGTTCTTAATTCAAATCTTCCACGAGTTCTATAGGAGAAAGGTGATAAGCCTCCTTCCGCTAAGATGAATATAGCCTCAGAACTTGATGAAAGAGTCATTATGGGTTAGCATACATTTGGTGACTGTGGGTTTGATTTTAGTTTAGGGCTGCTTATGAGAGAAGATCCTCTATTAAAGCTGATGTTCTGATTTGGTCTTCAAAACCATGAGAAAATGAGTTTGTTGGGTGTTTTTTCTCCCTTACTCACTCACTCAGTTGCAGTTTGTTTTGTTGTAGCAACTTTAGGTAACTAAACACACTCTTGTTATAAAAAAAGAAAAGCAAATTTCAATTTGGGGGTAACAGTCAATGAACTTTCCCTTTTCATTCAGTCTTAATGACTTCAGAACAGCCTATAAGTTTTTGATAAAGTTAAAATGCTTAACACTACAAGGAATGTTTATATGCAATCATTAAGGTGAAAGATAAAGGAGAAAAAATTAAGTTAATAATATGTCTCTCATTGTGTGAGAACATAGGTATGTACAATCACAAAATTCATAAGAACATGTATCTATTTCATCAGTCTAGCATCTAACACTAAATTTCTTCTCTTACCACTTATTCTTTGACCAATTTTTGCTTCTAATCTAAAAATTAGCAGTTCAAACCTACCCAGAGAAAGAGCTTCTGTGAAGATTGCAGGCAAGAAAATGCCACAGAGAAGTTCTACTCTTTTATATATCGGATTATTTTAAGTCAGAGGCCACTCAGGAGCAATGCTTTGTTCATTTACATTCCACAATCACTCTGGGTTGTTTCTCTTCAGCTGACACAGGCTTTGTCACTTACTTGGAAAATGAATACTTCTGAATTATTAGTGATCAAAATTATGGGGCTAGAAAGCCACAAATATATGTAAAAGTGAGAGAATCTACTCCTAATATCAGCATTTCTTTTCTGAACTTATTTTCTTGAGCATGGATGTAACTGCAGCATGTAACTTGAATATTTAGACTATACACTGCATCATGTAGGATGAAAATACAAATCTTTAGGATATTATTTCCCAAATAATGTTTTAATTGAGTCTTCAGTAGTTTATTGTCTCATCCTCTTATCACAGCTGCTTCTGAGTGATGGAATATACAGTAAAATCAGTGAAATACAGGCACAAGTGTAACACTTTGTTGTGAAAGAAATTCCTTGGCTAAAGCAACTTTAGGCTGAATACTTAGAACATAAATAATTTTCTAAGTTTATAGATAGTGATATTGAAAGATGGGTATGAAATGACTATTCATTTAAGTAATTCCAATGTGTTTACTTCCAACCTATCCCCGTTGGAAAGGATCCAATGTAATAAAACTGTTCCTTATCTCACTAGTTCCTCTAAGAAATTGTATCATTTCAGAAACTTGTATCAAGAGAACATTTGTTTACATAGTTTGCAAGTTAAATGCACAGCAGTGACAATATTTAAAATCAGACATGGTGAGGAAACTTCACTCAACAAAAGTTTGTAGCTTCTCCAATGTCTCTTTTCAAAGATATAGTCAATCTGATTCCTGCATAGCCCATTAGGTCACCATTCCTCTTCAATATGTCATTAACAGCATAATAGATCACATGATTTTTTTCCATTTAAAATGACCAAAAGTGAACAAAATGATAAAAATATACCATATTAGCTAACTAATAACTAGGTTATTGATATTATGTGCTCCATTTTATTTTTTAAATTTTTTTCCATTTTATTTTTGATAGCTTTTAATTTTCATAGATTCATACTTTATAAAGTTCGTGTCTCAAAAATTAATGTATATTTGTAGTTGCTTCTCATTTTGAATCTTACCACAGAAGCAAATATAAGAGATATCTTCTTGTATATTATTAATGATGTAAATACACTTGACTGTATACAAACTAACAAATTATGAACAACAATTACAAGAGTGAGAATCTTAAAGCATTTAATTATGCTTATATGAAACTTACAAAGATACAAAGGAGCAGTCGTCCAAACAAGACAAGGGAACACTATTTTAAATCAGAAGATCTGAGTCAGGGTAGAATCTTTTTCTCCACACCTCTTCAATATCTATGTTAGAATTTGAGAAGCTGGTCTATAAAAAACCAATACTATATTAGAATTTAAAGAAGAATCATCAACCTCCTGCATTATGCAGGTGACACAACCTTCTCTGAAGAAAGTCAAGAAGACTTGAAGCACTTACTTATTGATTATGTCTCAATATCAAATTTAATGCATTTTGATTGTGTATTGAGCCCATTTCAGACTTCAAACATTGGTAAATATCCTCAATGTCTTGGTCACAATGTACTGAATAGTTTTCTCAGATCACTCGTGCTGGCTAAATTGTTATATATTTGTTCCAATTCTCCTTTTCTGTATAATGCACTGAAAGACTAGTAGACAGATTCTGCAAACTATCAATTCTTTTGGAGATACTAATTCATCTCAACCAAGTTATAACAAACAAAATTCTTCACTATGGAACCAGTAGCATAATGATAGAGAAAAGACTGAAGTTGTCAATGATTTCATTTTACCTAGATACATAACCAATACCTATGGTAATAGAAATCAAGAAATTGAAAAAAATGTGTTGTATTGGTGAGATCTACATTCAAGGACCTCTTTGAAGTGGTAAGGGCAAAAGTGTAATTTTTTTTATAAAGAATAAAGTAAGCCTGATTCAAGCCGTGGTCTTTGAAGTGCTTCCTAGGTATCAGGACTAGGTTGGCTACAGTGACTACAACAATGATGAACATCATGAGGATGTCACAGGATAGGACAAGACTTTGACCTATTATTCACAGTTACTATGAGTTGTAGTCAATTTGATTACACCTAACAACAACACATTCATTAGCAGGTATTCAAATGTGAGTAAATATTTTTATGTTTTTGTTCCTTGCTAAAAATATACTTTTATGCTTCCCATGAAACTTTTCCATGTGAATGTGAATTGAGGTAGAGTATACAATAAAATTTCAGGTTTCTGAGCTCTACAATCAACATTCCTGGCACCAGCAGTCAGTAAGTCAAAAGATGAATTGCATTAGGGAAATCTGATGTCAAGGATCTCTCCAGAACACTAAAGAAAAACGATGCCTAGAAATTAAAGTGTGCCTGATTCAGACCATGGTCTTTGCAATTATTTGTGATGCGTTAGAGAGCTGGACATAACTAAGGATGACAAAAGAAGAATTTATGCCTTCAAGTTGTGATGTTAGAGAACAATCTCAAACTTATCATAGATAACCAAGAAAGCAAACAGAAAAAGGGTGAAACTAAACTGCTCATTGGAAGTAGAACATCAAAGATCCATCTCACATACATTGGACATACTGCCAGGAGGGACTAGTCCTTGAAGAAGGACTTCATGCTTGGGAAGATGGAGGGACAGAGTAGGAGAGGAAGATCCCTGATGAGATGAATTGACACAGTAATTAAGGTAGTGGGGGTAGGTATGTCTGAGACAGTGAGACTAGCTCAAAATAGAGAGAGATTCAGAGCTCTTGTCACTGTGAGTTGCAGACGATTTGATGGTATAAAACAACAACAACAACACACAAAAATATTTGAGTTCTGAAGCACCAGTGGTTAGGAAGTTATACTCTTAACCAAGAGGTAAGTAATTTGAACTTAGCAGTTTCTCTGAGGGAGAAAGCTAAGAAATTTTCTCCAGTGTAATTACAGCCTTGGAAAACCTACTTGAGGATCTGGTATGAGCCAATTCTGACTCCATGTAATGAATTTGAAAATATTTTAAATACAATACAATAAAAATACATGCTATAAGCATCTCAGCCAATTTTCTTGTGTCTTTTGTTCCTCATGGAACCCAGTTTCATATATAATGTTAGTATTTGGTGTTAGAGTGTTTTGTGTTGTAATGCATGTGTAGAATTTAGCTGGGTAGGTATGATAATAGCATGATTGACTGTGTTAATTCCTTTATCATCAGTTACTTATCCTCTACAGGACCTAAAACCAAAAGCAAGACAGTAGTTCTTCACAAAAAGATAAGTACTTACAAAGAGTTAAAATATTCTGCTACTCCCAAAATTGACCCTATTCAGCAGATAGCACTTACTGGAAAATAAAGTTAAGCAATTTTTTCAAGGTTTTTAAAAATATGGAAGCATATGAATAATAGACTTAGGAGTGAGGGAGGCAAGACTAAGTTTAGGGTGTCTAGTTAGGACATTTTTAAGTTAGTTCAAACCACAGATGGGAAGACAATGAATAATGCATAGAACAAGAGGGGACAGAGAAGCTAGCTAGGTTAAAGCACATTAGTAAAGTTAGTATGCATGTAATTTAGCAATTAATTGGTATGGATAGTGAGAGAGAAAGAAATAATTAAGATAACAATAAAGCTTCTTTTCATCAATGTAGTAATAGATGTAGAATAACAGGTTTTAGGGGCAAGTGAATTGATTTGAAGACCTTTCACAGGAAATCAAGTATCTACATTGGCAGAATAGTTGCCCTAAAAGATCAGTATCCTTAACCCATGAATTATATGCCAAAGAGACTTTACATATATGATTATTTTAATGATCTTTGGAGAGGAAGATTATCCTGGGTTACTTATGTGGACAGAATGTATTCACACTGGTCCTTATGAGGCAGACAGAGGAAAATATCACAGCAAAAGATATGAAGATACTATGTTGCTGTTTGAAGATGGAGAGAATGTGCAGGAACCAAGAAACACAGGCAACCCATAGATGCAGAAAAACCCAAGGCCACTGATTTTCAAAGAGCCTCTTATTATGACATAGTTTTGCTGACACCTAGAATTTATCTCAATGAACTTGTGATCTTCAGACTACAATACAAGTTTTTCTAGTCATCATTATGATCTTTAAATAAAGTTAAGAATGGTATAAGAGAAGCTGGAATTTATCAGTATTCAATTGATGTAAATTGTTGTTTGGTGTTGTTGAGTAGTACCACTCATAACAAACCTATGAACAACAGACCTGAACCTTGTCATATCCTGCACCATCTTCAGATTATCTGACACATTAGAACCCATTGCAGCAGTCACCATGTAAGTCCACCTCATCAAGAGTCTTCCTCTCCTTCAACGACCCTCCATGTTCCTGAACATCATGTCCCTTTACAAAAAAATAGCCCCTTCTAGCAACATATCCGAAGTATGTGAAGGGAATCCTCATCGTTTTTTGCCTCCAAAGAGCACTCTGGCTGTACTCTCTCCAAGACATATTTGTTCTTTTGGGATGTCCATGAGATGTTCAGTACTCCTTTTCAACACCACAGTTCAAAGACATTAATTCTTATTTCATCCTCATTCATTCTCCAGATCTTAGATGCATAGCAAGTGATCAGAAAGACCAAGGACTGAATCAGATGCACCTTAATCCCCACACTGACATCATTGCCCCTCAATAATTTGGAGAGGTCCCTAATTGCAGACTTTTCCAATGTGATACATTTCATGATTTTCTCACTGCTGGTATGAAGGGTACCAATTGTGGATGCACGTAAGATGAAATTGTTGACAATTTCAATATTTTCTCCATTGGTCCAGTAGTAAGAATCTTTGTTTTCTTAACATTCATGTAAATGGTACAGCACTTGTCTGTCAGTTTGCTTTACCGAGATAATGTGTTGGTTGTTGTGATACTGAAAGCTATGCCACTGATGTGTCAAATGTCACAAGGTTTACCCATGGTGGACAGGTTTTAGTAGAACTCCCAGATTATAATGGACTACTAAACTGAATTGGCAATCTACTTCTTAAAGGACAGGCCTCTGAAAACTCTATAAACACTAGAGAAATGCAGAGGTAAATAGTAGAAGCAAATTTTATACCAAGTATTTAGGTATTAAGTTTGAAACTTATTTGAAAGAAGTTTGGGGGCAGAAAGAAAAAGTTCATGTGTATATAAAAAAACCCCAAAACTATTGCATTGTGGAATGACAAAATATAGCATTGTTATTGTTAAGTGTCATAGAGTCATAGATGACCCACAGCGACCCTATGAATGAAAGTCTTGAACAAAAAAAATGTTCGTTTTTTCAACAAGTTCACAGAGTTTCCAGGAGCAAGCTTTTCTTGGAAGTGGATGCCACTGCTGCTTCGAAGCCTGTTTTATTTGGGAGATCCACAAAAGCCAGGCCCAAGGGTCTTTGGCAAGGCCAAATACAATCAACTCACACCCTATTGTGAACCAGAGCCACACCCTAGTCTCCTGAATGTGTGCTATTATGTTGAGGTGTTTTTTTTTCTCTGTTTGTTTGTTTTCGTTTTCAAATATACCTCCTTATTAACTTTTCATTTTAAAAATCTGCACTGTACTTACATAAAATGATTTATAAAATCTTAATTAAGGGTACCATGTCTTCATCTAATAGCTCACAGTATGTTTGTTTATTTTATTCTTTTATAGAGAGAAAGTTAAAAATTTAAATAGAAAAGAATACAGAGTTGAAAAATAAGAATGATATAATTTAGTTTCTGTGTTAAGGAAAATTATAAAGAAGTCCTTTAAACAAGTACCCCTTTCGTACACCTTCTGCAGGAAGAAATAAAACATTACCAGAAACTCTGAATATTTTCTCAACCACTTTCTTATACCCCTGGAGATGATAAGTATTTTACCTTCCATCACCATTTTTGGTTTACTTTTGAAATTTGTATAAATAAAATTTTCAATATATATTCCTTTGTAACTAACTTCTTTGGTTCAGTGCCTTAATTTATGAATTCCTCCTAAACTGCAATTAGGTATAGTAATGATTTATTTGATCCCAGTTTGTACCTATTAGAGTGTATATTTTTTATAACATTATTGTCTATTTTTTTGAGGCACAAACATATTTATTCCCAATGTACATCCTTAGGAATGCAAGTATTACATAGTTATCCACAGGTGTTAAGTCAGTTTTGAATCATGTAGACCTTCTGTCAGGTTCCCAAACAATAAATCTTTACACGAGAAGACTGTTTCATCTTTCCCCCATAGAATAGCTAATAGTTTTGAGCTCTTGACCTTTAGGTTAGGAGCCTAACATGTTATGCACTATACCATTAAGATTGAAATTATTGAATACTGTTGTTATTGTTGCTGTTGTTGTTACATGTTATTGAGTTACCTGTGAAACAGGAACCCTGTGCACAATAGTTCTGAAGTCTTCCCTGTCCTGAGCCAATCTCATTGACACACATCAACCTACATTGTTACTGCTACTGGATCAATTCATCTCATGCAAGGTCTTCCTCTCCTGTGCTGTCCCTCAACCGTTCGGAGCATGCTGACCTTCTCCAAGGATTGACGTTGTTATTGTTAGGTGCCATCAAGTCTAGCATGACTCCTAGCAATCCTATGAACAAAAGATCTGAACCCTGTTCTGTCCTGCGCCATCCTCACACTTGACACACAAAAGTCCATTGTAGCAGTCACACTGTCAATCCACCTGGCTGAGGGTTTCCCTTTCCTTCGCTGACCCTCCACCCTTCCCAACACAATGTCATTATCCAAGGAATAGTACCTCCTAGAAACATGCCCAAGCTATGTATAGTGAAGCCTTATCATTCTTGCCTCCAAAGAGCACTTCTGGCTGCACCATCTCCCAGACATGTATGTCTGTTCTTCCTCTTGGCTGTCCAGGAAATGTTCAATCTCTTATCAAACACCATAGCTCAAAGGCATCAATTCTCTCTTTGTCATCTCTATTAATTTTCCAAATATCATATACATAACTAGTAATCAGAAAGACGATGGTCTGAATCAGATTTACCTTAGTCCTCAAACTGACATCACTACTCCTCAACAATTTTGAAAGGTCCCTAACTGCAGATTTTCCTAGTGAAATGCATCTCCTTATTTCCTGACTGCTTATACCAAGGAGTGATACTTCCTGGCAATATACCCAGAATATTTAACAATGAGCTACAAAATCATTGCCTCCAATGAGCTGTCTGATTTCACCTTCTCTAGGACTGACTTGTTTGCTTCCGTGGCAGTCCATGGTATGTTCAAAACTCTTCTCCAGCACTACAACTTAAATGCATCAATTCTTTTGTCATTTTTCATCTCTCTGATGTATCTCAGATAATTGTGAAGATCATGGCCTGAAACAGGTACATTTAGTCTCTAGACTGACATTATTGCTTCTCAGTAGTCTGGAGAGGTCCCTGACAGCAGATTTTCCCAGTGCAGTTCATCTTTTGTTTTCCTGACTGCTGGTGCCAAAAGTGTTGATTGTGAAAAAAACCAAGCTGAAGGTGTTAACAGTTATAATCTTTTCTCCATCTATCATGGTGTTCCAAATTGGCCCAGTGGTGAGAATCTTTGTTTTTTTGATGTTGAGCTTCAATCCATATTGAACATACAGTCTTTGACCTTTTATAGCAAGTGCTTCAGGTCTCCCTCAGTTTCAGCAAGCAAGGCTGCGTTATATGCATAATGTAGGTTGTTGATGAGTCTTCCTCCTATCCTGATGCCACATTAACTCATATTGTGTGCTAGACAATAAAAACGATGTTAGGCATTATTAGATCAATTAAAACTCAATCTATCTCAAGTAAAACAGAATCAAACCTTGGCCACTCCTGTATCACCCTGACAATCAATGCTGTGCTTATTCCCATTGCTGCAACTGTACAGCAAGACATTTTCTTAAGTATTATTTTTTGCGGAAACTTTACCAACTACTATATCTTGTTTTAGGGACTGATCACTTGAAAAGCACAATTGAAATGCACCAGTTCTTTGGTTTATCTTATTCA
This sequence comes from Elephantulus edwardii, assembly GCF_000299155.1. NCBI lineage: Eukaryota > Metazoa > Chordata > Mammalia > Macroscelidea > Macroscelididae > Elephantulus > Elephantulus edwardii. The sequence goes on from NW_006399850.1 coordinate 8,367,965, forward strand.
TTGTCCAACTTTCACATGTATATAAAACAATTAAAAATTATATTACTTGGGTCAGGCGCAGCTTAGCACTCAAAGTGAAATACTTGTTCTTTAGTACTTTAAATATATCTTTTGCTGCAGATTTTCCAAATGCAATATGCACTTTGAGTTCTTGACTATTGCTTTCATGTACATTGAACATGAATCAAAATAAAATAAAATCCTTAACAACTATAGTCTTTCATGCATTTACACTGATGTTGGTTGTTGGTCCAATTGTGAGTTGGTTTTCTTAATATTGAGGTAAAATCTGTATTATCTTAAAATCAATCATTAAATGCCTTATATCTTACTTTTGTGCATGTAAGTTTGTATTATCTGCATACCACAGATTATTATTAATGATAACTACTCAATCCAGCTGATATACTCTTATTTTCTTTATGTAGTCTAGTTTCTCAGATTGTTCTAATCATACAAATTGGATATGGTGAAAGGAAATAACCTTGATATATAATTTTCCTCAGTGTTAAACTGTTTGTATCACCTAATGTATTAAAATGATTGCTTTTTTGTCTATGTACAGGTTCCACATGAGCACAATTAAGAAAGCTCAAACTACTATTCTTTGAAATTTTTTCCACAATTTGTTATGATACATACAATCAAATTCTTTGGTATAGTCAAGAAAACATATAAGTAAATATAAGCGGGTTGTTGTGTTGGTTTTTTTGTTTGTTTTTGGTATTCTCTGTTTCCGTCAAGAGATATTAGATATCAGGAATGATGTCACTTGTTTCTTGTCCTTATCTGAATTCAGCTGAATTATCTGGTTCAGTTCCAAATGTTATCAAATATAATTTGAAAACTCTTAGAAAATAATATCATTCTTACCTTTCTTATTTATTTTGTACATAATGTTATATTGTGTAATTGGATTCTGGAGGGTAGGTTCTCTCTATTTAGTTAAAAGTCAAGTGTAAACCGGTCATTTTTTATTTTGTTCACAATTGTATAAGCTGATTGATTGCCTAGGTTTCATTAACAATCATTTCTGGGCTGGAAGCCTCAAGTTTAAGTCAATCAGGACCCAAGCGACAGGCCTTTGTATTTAAAAGTTGGTCAATGTTAATTGTGTTTGGGAAGTACATTGTTCTAAGTGATACAACACTGGTCTGTCAGTTTACTATACTGAGATAACTTGGGGTTGCTGTGATACTGAGCCCTGTACCACTGATGTCAAATACCCTAATGGTCACCCATGGTGGACAGAGTTTGGTTGAACTCTCCGATAAGAACAACCTTGGAAGCAATAATGGCATCCACTTCATAAACAACAGTCCTTTGGAAACTCCATGAACATTAGAGAAATGATGATAGTTATAGAATAGGGTTCAGATCTCTTGGTCATAAGAGTCATCATGACAATAAAACAATTAATAAAACAATAAATTAATAAGACAATAAAAACAATTTCCTTTGAAAATAATATAGCTGTATTGAGTACCATCAAGTCAGAAATCCATCCCCCATCCCAAACTTCCCCACACTGATCAGCTTGTAGATTTGAACCATGTGCCTTTGGGGATTGCAGTACACCTTCTTACCACTAGGCCACCAGAGTTCCCAAAATATGATAGTAGTTGTTGTGTGTCATCAAGTTGTTGGAAGCTCACAGCAACTCTAGGCACAACAGTTCTGAACCCTGCTCTATTTCGAGTCAGTCTCACTGTCTCTGATACATCTACTCCCATTACTCCAGTTACTGTATCAATCCATTTCATCAGGGTCTTCCTCTCCTGCGCTGTTCCTCCACCCTTCCAAGAATGATGTCCTTCTCTAAGGTCCCTCCTTGCAACATGTTCAAACTATACCAGACAGAGCTTCAAAATCCTTTCCTCTTAGAGATACCTAAAATTCCTTACTGTCCAGTTAGTTCTGACTTACAGTGAATCCACTGAGTTTCCAAAGTTTTAAGTATTTATAAGAAGAGACTGTCCAACTTTCTCTAGTGAAACAGCTGTTGAATATCAACAATTGATTGATCTTTTTCTTAGAATGCAATAATGAATAGAGCTTTTAGATCACTGGAACTTCTTTCTTGATGTTGATTTTCATCAATTTGAGCACAACTCATAGAGACTCCATGAATAAAAGACCTAATAATGCCTTTCTAAAACTATTGTTATTTCTCCAAGTTCATAGAGTTTCCATAGGTACGCGGTTTAAGAAGTAGATGCCACTCCTGCTTTCAAACATGTTTTACAACTGGAAGCTCGACAAAACACTGTCCACATTGAAAATCATTATGGCATTTCACACCCCAATGGCACAAGGTTCAGCACCACAGCAAATGCAGATTGCCTCAGTACAGTAAATTGGCAAAGAGTCATTTACAAAGTAGAAGAACGTTCCTCCGAAACATAACACTAATCTCACTTAGCAGTGGTTAAATAGCATCAGGTCGAATACAATTCATAGCAACCCTATGAACTATTCTGTAATAACATTTCTTTAAGCTGATCGAGTTTATAGAGATTATTTTCCTTCTTGTTGTTAGGTGCTATTGATTCTAGTATGAGCTATACTGACCTTATGAACAACAGATCTGAGCCCTGTCCTATCCTGCATCATTCCAAAAATTACATATTTGAACTCATTGCTCCAGTAGCTATGTTAATACATCTGATTGAGAATTTTCCTCTCTATTGCCAACTCTCCCCCTTTCCAAGCATGATGTCCCTTTCCAAGGAACAGCCTCTTCTAGTAACATGCCCAAAGTGTATGAAATGAAGCTTTATTATCTTTTCCTTCAAGGAGCACTCTGGTTGCACTTTTTCCAAGATACATGTTTGTTTACTTGTCAGTCCATGGGATACTCAATACTATTCTCCTATAGTGCAATTCAAAGTATTATTTTTTCTGTTATCCTTAGCCATTTTAGAGCTCTGACAGTCATAGCAAGCTTTGGAAAAGACTATGGCCTGATTTAGAAGCAACTTAGAAGCAACTTAGTCCTCAAACTGATATAATTTCTCTTTAATAATTTGGAAATGTCCCTGATGGCAAGCTTTCTATCTCCTGATCTTCTGACTGCTTGTACAAAGAGTGTTGATTGCAGATCTAAGCAAGATGAAATCGTTAACAGTTTCGATACTTTTTCCTCATATCATGATGTTGCATTTTATCCAGTGGTGAGGATTTTTGTTTTCTTGGTTTTGAGATGCAATCCATATCAAAGGCTGTGATTTTTTTTATCTGCTTCAGCAAATGTCTCAAGTCCTCCTCATTTTCTTTATTAATTTATTATTAATTTCAATGAAAATTTACAGAGACTTTGGATTTCCATTCATTCATTGTTGCACTTTGCTCCCCTCCCAACCCTATCCCCAGCCCTCCTCACTTTCAACAAAGTTGTATCAGAGGCTAACACGTTTTTGATGAGTCTTCCTCTAATCCTCATACCATATACTTCTTCATAGAGTCCAACTTTTGAATAATTTGTTCAGTTTACAGATTAAGTATGGAGAGATGATACAAACATGATTGCATACTTTTCTTCATTTTAAATGATGCAGTGCTCCCTTGCACTGTCCACATAACAGCCTCTTGGTCTAGGCATGGGTTTTGCATGCATGCAATTAAGAGTTCTGTGATTTTCTTCATCTCGATGTTAACCGTAATTTAATTTGATCCATATATGCCTTCACATAGTCAATAATGCACAGATGGAAATTATTCTAGCATTCACTACCTCTAGCCAGGATCCTTCTGACACCAGCAATGATATCCCCAGTGTCATACTCTCTTTCAAATCTAGCTTGATCTAGCTTGAATTTTGGCAGTTCTCTGTATATATACTGTTATTATCAATTTTTACATTATTTTAGTAGTATTTTGCTTGCACGTGCTATTAGAGATATTGATGTTATTGTTACGTTCCATCAAGTCACCTGTGACTCATAGTGACCCTATGTACAATAGTTCTGGACCTTTTCCTATCCTGTGCCAATCTCACCATTTTTAATATACCTGCCCCCATGACCCCAGTCACTGTGTAAATCAATTTTGTGCTTCTCCAAAAACAGATACTTCCTGTCAGTATATCCAAAATACATAACAATGGGCTTAAAATTTGTTGCCTCCAATGAACAGTCTGATTTCACCTTCTCTAAGACAGACATGTTTGTTTCTTTGGCAGTCCATGATATGTTCAATACTCTTTCCCAGAACCACAATTCAAAGCATTGATTCTTCTTGTATCATCCTTAGTCATTGTCTAGCTCTCTGATGCATAACAAGCAATTACAAAGACCATGGCCTGGATCAGGCTCACCTTATTTTCCAGACTGATATTCTTACTCTTCAACACTCTGGAGAAGTTGCTGATGGAAAACTTACCTAATCCAATTCGTCTTTTGATTTCCTGACTGCAGGTGCCAAGAGTGTTCATTGTGAAACCAAGCAAGCTGACACTGTTAACAATTACAATCTCTTCTCCATATATTGTGGTGCTGCCAGTTGGTCAAGTGGTGAGAATCTTTGTCTTATTGATGTTGAATTTCAATCCACATTGGAGACTACATTACTTCTTCTTCAGCAAACAGTTTAGATCCTCAGTTTCAGCAAGAAAGGCTGTGTCATCTGTATAGCACAGGTTGTTGATGAGTCTTCCTCCAATCTTGATGCCACATTCCTCCCCTGCTTTTGGCCAATATCCATTGGCTATGATGTACGTAGTGCCACAGCCTTTTTGAAACTCAGCATGTACTTGTGGCAGTTTTCTGTCAATGTACTGTTCCAGTAATTTTTAGATGATCTTCAGCAGGATTTTGCTTGCTTGTGGTATTATTAATATTGCATGATAATCTCCATACTCTGTTGGATCACTTTTTTTAAAAAAACGGAACTAATATGAATCTCTTATAGCTATTTAGCCAGGTTGCTGTACTCCAGATTTCTTGGCACAACCTTATGAGAATGTCTGGGACAGCATCTACTTGTTGAAATACATCAATGTGTGTGCTATCAATTCCTGGGGCTTTGTTTATTGCCAGTTTATTCAGAGCAACTGGAACCTCATTTTTTCTATTACTCTTAGCTCTTAATCATATGTTGTTTCATAAGATTCTTCTTTGTCAGCCAATTCTGTTTAGTATAGTAACTCTATGTACTCCTTCCATCTTCTTTTGATGCTTCTTGCATCATCAATATTCTGCCCATAGAATTCTTAAGTATTGCAACTCAAAGCTTGAAATTTTCTTCAGTTCCTTCAGCTTAAGAAATGTTGAGCAAGTGCATGCCTTTTGATTTTCTGACTCCAGCCCCTTGCACATTTCAATATGGTATTTTGTTTGTCTTCCAAACATTCCCTTTGAAATCCTTAGGTCAGCTCTTTACCTTCCTAATTTGTTCCTTTTGCTTTGGCTTCCTTGTGCTTTAGTGAAATATTCATAGTCTTTTCCAATATCCATCTCAGTATTTTCTTTCTCCTGTATCTTTGTAATTATCACAGTTAAAACCTTTGCAGTATTTTCAAAGAGAATTTTTTATAAAAATACACCATGTTGTTGTTGTTGTTATGTGCCGTCGAGTCGCCTGCGACTCATAGCGACCCTATGTACAACAGCCCTAAACTCCGCTCTGTCCTGTGCCAATCGCAC
>NW_006399850.1:8378575-8379112 GCF_000299155.1 Elephantulus edwardii
TGTCTCTGAAGTTTAGTCGCAATATTTCCTGGTCAAAGGTGATGCATCCTGAGAAAATGGGGTGGGTCTGCGGGGTCTGATGGCTGTCCTGTGAGGTGCCCAACTTCAGCTAGTCAGATGTCTAGCCTCTCCTTTGAACTTTCTGCCAGAACGGAGGCTTTTAGCGTCTCAGATTACCTGAGAAAACGGGGTGGGTCTGCGGGGTCTGATGGCTGTCCTGTGAGGTGCCCAACTTCAGCTAGTCAGATGCCTAGCCTCTCCTTCTGTCTTCTTTTGATGTTTTTGGATCATTTAAGAATTTGTCACAGTATTTTTTAACATTACAACTCAAGGCTTGAATTTGTTTTTAAGTTATTTCAACTTGAGAAAGAAAGAGGAAGGGTATAAAAAATATTAGTCTCCTCATAGTTAAGACTCTATTATCAAGAGGTCCTTATTTTTCTTTTTTAAAAATTTAGGTTGTTTATTTTTCATTTCAATGAACATCTACAGAGATTTTGGAATTCCATTCATTCATTGTTGCACCCTTCTCCCCAC
>NW_006399850.1:8379372-8380000 GCF_000299155.1 Elephantulus edwardii
CATATAGCATTTGTCCCTTTGTGACTGAGATACCTCACTCAGCATAATGTCCTCCAGGGTCACCCATTTAGAATAATATTGCATGAGTTCCTTGTATTTCAATGCAGCATAGTATTCCATTGTGCGAATAAAAAAAAAAAGAGGTCCTTCTTTAGGTATGGTTGTTGTTTTTAAGTGCCGTTGAGTCATAGGTGACTCATAGCAACATTATGAATGAAAGACCTGAACACTTGTATAACTTTCATCATTTCTCCACATCCATAGAGTTACAGAAGCTAGCTATTTCAGAAGTACATGCCACTCCTGCTTCCAAGCTTCTTTTAATCTGGGAGCTCCACCAAACACTGTCCATCATGGATAACTAGTATCATGTATGACACATTAATGTCATAGTGTTTAGCATCACAACAAACACGAGTTAGCTCTATACAGCAAATGGACAGATCAGTGCTATACCAAAAATTAATTGTAACCTAAGCCCTTAACAGAGGCTCGGCTCTGAGTGGCTGAAGTTGAGCGCCTCACACGACAGCCACCAGACCCCGCAGACCCCCCCCCCCATCTTCCCAGGTAATCGGAGACGCCAGAAGCACGCGACATCCGTTCCGGCAGAAAGGTCAAAACAGAG
>NW_006399850.1:8380100-8387255 GCF_000299155.1 Elephantulus edwardii
GCACGCGACATCCGTTCCGGCAGAAAGGTCAAAACAGAGGCTCGGCTCTGACTGGCTGAAGTTGGGCGCCTCACCCGACAGCCACCAGACCTGGCAGACCCTCCCATCTTCCCAGGTAATCGGAGACGCCAGAAGCACGCGACATCCGTTCCGGCCCGAGGGCCAGCACTTCTACAGGATGCATCACCTTTGACTGATAAATATTGCGACTAAACTTCAGAGACACTGATCCCAACATAAGGAACTACCATCAGCTGAAATCACAGAAGCCATGGAAGCTTCAAACATAAGTTATTAGATGAGGGCTGGTGAAAGGGAGATAGATGTGAAGGGAGGGGGTAGAAGTGGATGGATATCCTGTGGGATGGTGAAGCAGGAAATAAGTGCGTCAAGGTGCATGTGAGAAAGGCAGGGACAACACTGACACTAAAGTTAACTCCAAAATAAGGGATATACCTTTAACTTTCTGGTCTGTCTAATACTTCTCTAAATCTGAACATTCACATTGAGACAGACTAGGAAGAAGGATTGGCCATCCACTTCTGAAATATCAGGCCTCTGGAAATCCTATGTACAACAGAACACATTTAGATAACAGAAATGGCAAAAGGGGTTGAGTTTTCAAGCATGGATATACAAAGGAAGAGGAACAGTTGTAAGCAGACACTGGTGATTGGGACATGGAATGTGAGAACCATGAATGTAGGGAAATTAGATATTGTTAAGGAAGAAATGGAACGCATAAATATTGACATACTAGGCATTGGTGAGATGAGATGGACTGGCATGGGGCATTTTGAGTCAGATGACCACATGATATATTACACACCACATCAGTCCTTGAGGGTCTTCATCTCTTTTGCGTTCACTACTTCTTCTATGTGAAAGTAAGTGAGACAAATTTTCGCAATTCTGTACTCTAAGGAGCACTCTGGTTGCACTTCCTTCAAGATAGATTTGTTATTTTGACAGTCCAGGGGATATTCGATACTCTTTCAAACCCCACAATCAACGGTATCTATTCTTCTTCAGTCTTCCTTGTCCATTGTCTAACTTTCAGATATATGGGATGCAATTGAAAATTCAAGACTTATATAAAATGTGCCTCAGTCTGCAAACTAATATCCTTGCTCTTTAAAGCTTAGGAGAGATCCTTGACTGCAAATTTTCCCAGTGCAATATGAGTTTTGATTTCTTAACTGCTGCAGTCAATGGATTTAATATGGGTCTAAGTAAAATTAAATTACTAACAATTTCAATCTTTTCTCTATCTATCATGATGTTGCCTGTTGGTTTGGTAATGAGAATATTTATTTTCCTAATGTTGATATGTAATACCTTTTACAATCCAAAGGCTGTAGTCTTTGATTTTCTTCAGTAAATGTTTCAACTCTTCTTCACTCTCTGCAAGTACCGTTGTGTTATCTGTGTTGTAGGTTGTGAATTACTCTTACTCCAATCCTAATGCTACATTCTTCTTCATATAGTCCAGCATTGTCACAGCACACAGATTCAATAGATTTGGAGAAAATACAACCCTGACACACATCTTTCCTGAACATAAGGTATGCAGTATTCAAGTATTCTGTTTAGACAATTACATTCAGGTCTAAGTTTAAATTTCATATGTCCATGATTAAGTATTTTGGGATTCCCATTCTTCTCAATATTAGCTATAGTTTGTTATATTTTACACAGTCAAACACCTTTGCATAGTCAGTAAAGCCCAATTAAACATTCTTCTAGTATTGTCTGCTTTCAGGCAAGATCCATCTGGCATAAAAAAATAATATCCTTTGTGCAGCAATTTACCACAAGGCCTCTAGAACACCATTGACACTGTAATTAATTAAATAATGATAATCAATGTTAGAAAACAAAATGTCTATGAATATACTAATCGACAATATTATTATTTCTTTTAAAAAAGAATATCCCTTGTGTCATGGTCTCTTCTGAATCTAACCTATCTGGTATTTCCCTGACTGTATTGTGTGGCTATTTGTAAATTGTTTTCAGCACAATTTTGCTTGCATGCAATATTAATGATATTGTTTCATGATTTCCACATTATATTGGATCACTTTTTTAAAAATTGAGAACAAATATAGATATTTATTAAATTGGTTAAGTAGCTGCTTCCATATTTTTTGTTAGAGACTGCTAGAGCTATCCAGGAATGTATCTATTCCCTCAAATACTTCATTTGGCATTTGATCCGTTCCTGGAGTCTTCATTTTTATCAAAGCCTTCCATGCAATTTGGATCTCTTCTTTCGGTACTGCTAGTTCTTGATTACATGTTGCTTTCTGAAGGATCAGTGTAAACTATAACTCTGATGCAGTGACTCTTTATTTTCCTTCTATTTTCTTGTGATGTTTTATTCATCATTCGATATTTTGCCCAAGAATTCTTTGGTGTTGAAACTCAAGGCTTGGATTTGTTCTTCATTTCTTTCAGATTGAGAAATGCTGAACCTCTTCTTCCTTTTTGGCTTTCTAACTCCAGCTTCTTCACATTTATTTATAATGTGTTACTTTGTCTTCTCCAATTTTCCTTTCAAAGGAAAATTATGTTCATTTCTGTTGCCTCACCATTTAGTCCCCTTGTTTTGAATTCTTTGAATTTCTGTACATGTTTCAGAGTCTCTTCTGACATAGCTTTTGATCTTGTCTTTATTATTTGTCTTTGCAATGACCATTTGTTTTCTTCATAGATATTTCTCTTGAGGCCTTCACATGATTTATCTTGTCTTATTTCATTAGCATTGAATATGACAAATCCATTTTTAAGATTGTTATTAAATTCAATTGGCATGTACTCAAGGCCAAATTTTAGTTCTTGGTGAACGTGCTATAATTTTCTTCAATGTCAATTTGAACTTGCATCCGAATTGTTGGTGATAATTTCCAAAGTCAGCCCCTAGTCTGGTTTTGACTGTCAATCTTGAGCTTCACAAAGGCATATGTATAGCCACATCATTTTAATTTATATTATATAAGTGAGTTTATTACATTTCCTGTTTAAAAAAGAAACACCACCACATGCTGGGTGTTTGATATGTTGTTTCATTTAATCCTTAAACTCTAAAAAATAAATTTTATTATCATTTTCAGAAGAGTAAGCTGAGAGATGGAAATAATGCATGCTGCTATTATTTTCTACCCAGTGAATGAATTTCATGGCAACCTCATGTGTGTAGGGGAGAACTGCTACAGAAGATTTTTAATTTTGTGCTCTTTGAGAGGTATATTTTCATGCCTGTCTTTTAGGTGACAGTGGATGAGTTTGGATCAACAACCTCCTTTTTTTATTTTATTAATTTTAGTGAACATTTACACATATTTTGGATCAACAACCTTTTTACGAATTATCCAGGGCTTACCAATTTTGTTCAGGGACTGAAACATAAACGGTTTTCTTAAACCAGGAACCTTTTACTAGGAATCAAGTCTATGTCTGAAACATCTCCAAATGATAAATTTGCATCCTTTAATTACCATGTGAGCCTACTTTTAGTGAAATGGAGAGGTTTCCTATAAATTTATTGTTATAATTCATGTTGACATTTAGCAGAAATCATGTCTCTGTCATTATACAGTCATTCCTGCATTTTTTTTACGTTAGTGTGTGTCCAATATCACACAAAAGCTTTTTAAAAAATTCTTTTTCTTAGCCAATATTTCTTAAATTGTCTTTCTTTATTAAGCTGAATAGAACTGTAGATTTTCATTTCTAAGAGAAAATCAGAGCTATCTATCCCTGTTACCTTTTGATTATTTCTTCATAGTCTCATTTGGCACCATCTGATGAATTTCAAAGGGCAAAAACATGCACTTCAGATATGTATTCTTATTCTAAAATAAAAATCATACCTGGAAAGACAATTTAAGAGAAAATAAGATGGAATTTGGGCTGTTCAGTGAAGTTTTAATGTACTAATTCACTCACTTTCAAGACCAAGACTATACATTTCAGATTTTATTTTCTTTCTTAGTAGAGTGTTTACTATAAAAACTGTGACTACTTACACATTTCTGATTTATTTTCTAGATTTGTTTCTAATTGTAATACATTGCAATGAATCAAAGCTTATCTTCTCAACATTCCTTTCAGAGTTCTTTTCTGAATATCCTCTTTTATAGCCTACTCTGACTTTTCTTCCATTGTACCTATCATCTTCTCTTTTTGCTGCAGCTGTTAAGTTTAAAAAAATCATAGAGCTATTGATGCTGCTATCTTTCTTCTGTCACTTTCATCAGAAAAAAAAAATAGAGCTCCAATGTACAGCATCTAGTTGCTTAGCAACAATATTTTCAGCATCCTTGTCAGCATGAAGAGTGTGAAGCCGTGTCTACGAATGTGGCTGCATTACCAAAAAAGAGCATCATTTGAGTGCAAATGGGGGAAAAATGTCCCCCAAAACTCAACAGTCTTAGACTACAATGAATAGAGAAAAGAATGAACAGTTTTCATGTGTAGATTTTCTTTTTGCCACGTGACGTTTCTTTCAGAAAAGCTCACTTTCTAAAACAACATTTTGAGGAGTTATGCAGTAAAAAATACCAGTGTAAATGTGTTTTGCACTAGGTTACAACATTGGTTTTTTTTTTTTGGTTTTATTTTTTGCTCCCCACTCCATACATATATTTATATTTCCACAAATAAGTAGCTTTACTATGAATACTTTTAGCATATGGTAGGGTTAAATGGCATATTTAAAAGATTTATACAATTACTTGTTTTAGTGAACAAGAACTAAAGTCTGACAATGGATGTTTGCAAATGCATTGCAATTATTTTATTACATATTTTAATTATGTGTATCTGTATATGTGTGTAAATATATATATATTTTTTTTCCTGGAGAAAGGATTAAGTTATATCTGTGTCCAGGTCTTTCATTCATAGGGTCGTTATGATTAGCCTCCGACTAGACAACACTTATAGCAACAGCAACAACTACACCTACACCATAGTGAAGAATCAGTTGGCCTAGTGGACAGAAAGTCATGCTCCCAAGCCAAAGGTGGTCAACTCTAATCTGCAGCCCTTGGCGAAACATTCTTCTAGGTCATATAACCCTGGTATGTGCTCTTGCTATGCAGAGGTTGCTGTGAAGCTGAACACTGTGACACTGATGAGTCAAATATGAGGATGGTTACCCATGGTGGACAGTGTTTGGTGGCGCTCCCTAATTGAAAGGAGCTTGAAAGCAGGAGTGGCATCCATTTCCATAATAGCTTGACTCTGGAAACCCTATGAACCTGGAGAAAGAACAAAAGTTATACTGGTGTCCAGGTCTTTCGTTCATAGGGTCGTTCAGAGCCGCCTCCGATTCGACGGCACTTACCACCAACAACATGTATTGAGAACTGTGGTGGTTTTTTCCCATTTAGAACATTTACCATAGTCTGATTTAAAATAAATTTATATGAAATAGTGTAGAAAATGAATTTAAATGTATTGAAAACTTCTCTTAGAATGAAGCATATTGTTGTATAAAGTCATAATATGCTGTTATGGATAGAAGTTGTAGGGGGTTTATCTTGTGTTCCAGGTTTGTTTGATCTTTATCCATGATGTACTCTAGAACAAGGTTGGGGGGTTTTGGTTGTTTTATGCTTTATTCATGTATATTTTTTTCCCTCACTCCTTCCCTCCACCCACTGATCTTTTTGACCCAATCCGTTATTTCCTGCCTTTCTCACTTCAATCCCTCTAACCCAAAACCTTCCTTGCTTATACGTCCATACAGATGTCACTCATTATCCCTCTGTTTTTATAACAATGGTCCTAGACCTAAATTGTTCGTAAGTGCCTGAGTTAGTTTTCTCATCATAATGCTCTCTAGTCTTTTCCATAGAAACATTTTTTACACTTGATCTTAGCCAAAAGGCCGAAAAGCGATAGAAACATTTTTTTAAAAAATCTACCTAAGATGTAGTTTGATATTATTTCAATGAAAATGATATTCTAATTTAAGTCAGAATTTACATGATAGGAAAATGGTTTGGGTTTATAATAAAAATGTATGACATCTAAAAATATTCAGTATTGAAAGATGTTGATATTTATAAATGGACAGGAAATTGAGTGTCTGGCCCCTTGTCTCTGCCATGGATTGACGATCTACCTTTTAAAAAGATTTATTGTTTTGGCTATCAGAAGGTTCTGTAAGTGATAATATTTTTTCCGCCTCAGTGTGCAGCCTCTGTCAGTGCTCACAGCCCATGGGAAAGGAGGCTAGGCCGTGGTTTGAGGCTGCAGTTTATTCTTGCATGGGTATACTATGAAAGACCCAAGTGATAAAATTTTTTGCATCAAATGCCTAAGTGTGTGAATTTACAGAGGAGATAATATATGATTAATTAAAAATTTAATAAAAGCCAAGAATATATAATAAAGGAACATTATAAGGAGTATTATTAGGGAGTCTTGATTGCCTAGTAGTAAGAAATTGCTCTGCAATCCCAAAGGCACACAGTTCAAATCCACTTGGGAGGAGAATGGATGATCTTCTTTTGTCCAATTACTGTGTTTGAAAACACACAGGAGGATCAGCTATGGGTCGGTTCCCACTTGATGGCACACAAACAACAACGACAACAAATTAAAACTAAAAAAATTTAATTAAAGTGTAAATATTAGAATCATGAAAACATTATTATGGAGTCTTTTCTTTATTTTGCTTATATCAATTTTAATTGGTATAAGTTTATAAGAATGGAGGGAATGACACTGAAGATAGAAGGAAATCCAGTATTTTTAAAACTATATTGTAATGGAATAGCATGTAGTCGATTGCTTGCATTGATGTCCGGTGTTTCATGCCACTTCTGAGAAAAAGAAGGACAATGAACTCCAGAAGAGAAGACATCATCAGGAAGATGTCTCACACTTGCTGCCCAGGAACACCATCACAGGGGAGTGGAGAGGTAGTGGGTAGATAGATGTGGGTGGAGGCCTTAGGCATCAAACCAGAATTGGCCAGGGGCCAGGGAGCAAGACACTGGAAGGGCAAGGAGAGGGAACCAAGCTGAATACCAGCATCAAGCACCAGGGCAGGGGTTGTTGTTGTTGTTATGTGCCGTCGAGTCGTTTGCGACTCATAGCGACCCTATGCACAACAGCCCTAAACCCTCCTCTATCCTG
>NW_006399850.1:8396450-8397663 GCF_000299155.1 Elephantulus edwardii
CACAGAAGCAAGATTCTGCTGAAGATTTTCTAGAAATGACTGAAACAGTACATCAGCAGAGAACTGCCAGATGTGAGGCTGAGTTTAGAAGAGGCCATGCAAGGGACATCACAATCAACGTTAGATGAATCTTGGCTGAAAGATTCATTGACTATGTGTTTTATTGACTATGCAAAGGCATTTGGCTGTGAAGATTACAGCATATTGTGGCTAATCTTGAGAAAAATGGGGATCCCAAAACACTTGATTGTTCTCATGCAAAACCTTATACTTGAACCTGGAAGCAGTAGTTAAAACAAAGTAGGGAAACACTACATAGTTCATGATCAGGAAAGGAGTGTATCAGGAATGTGTCCTGTCTCCATATCTTTTCAAGCTCTATGCAGAACAGATCATTCAGGAAGGTAGACTACATAAGAAGGAATGAAGCATCAGGATTGGAGAAAAACCCATCAACAACCTGCACTATGCAGATGACATAACCTTGCTTGCTGAAACTGAGAAGGAGAGGAGGAGTTTGCTGCAAAAAGTCAAGGACTGTAGTCTTCAATATGGATTGAAGTTCAACATCAAGAAATCAAAGATTCTTACCCCTAGGAAAATTGTTAGCTTCACATGTTAGCGAAGAGATTGAGATTTTTAACAATTTCAGCTTGCTTGATTCCACAAGCGTCATCCTTGGAACCAGCAGTCAGGAAATGAAAAGACAAATTGTATTGGGAAAGTCTGCTGTCAGGGACCTCTCCAGAGTACTAAATAGCAATGATGTCAGTCTGGAAACTAAGGTGCCCCTGATCCACATCATGGTCTTCACAATTACTTGCTATGAATCCAAGAGCGGGACAGTGATGATAGAAGGAACTATGCCTTTGATTTGTGGTGTTGGAGAAGACTGTTGAACATACCGTGAGCTGCCAGGAAAAAGACACACAGGTCTATCATAAAGAGGGTGAAACCAGGTTGCTCCCTGGAGACAAGGATTTTTAAGCTCTGTCTTACACACTGTAGGCAAGTGTCCAGGAGATACCAGCCTTTGGAGAGAAATATCATGCTTGGAAGGGTGGAGGGGCAGAGCAGGAAAGGAAGGCCCCAGATAAGATGGATTGACTCAGTAACTGGAGAAGTGGGCTTAGATCTACTGGAGAGTATGATATTAGCAAAGGATTGAAAGGATTTAGAGCTAATGCAAATAGAATCACTATGAGTTACAGGT
>NW_006399850.1:8399538-8412311 GCF_000299155.1 Elephantulus edwardii
ACATATATTTAATGTCGATGAACTATATCTGAGGAATAAAAGAATATTAGAAAGCTTTACAACCAAGGTAAGCCACATGGATGTACACCTGAAATGTTTAACTTTTCTGACTTGTAGAATCCTTTGCTGAATAGGAATTAAATTACTTTCGTGTTCTTCTGCCCAGCATTATCAGCATTTCAGGTATCAACGAGACAGGAAACAAACTTAAAATCAAACGGAAATAAATTTTAATTAGATACAAATAGCAAATACCAAAAGATGTTTTAAAATAGGAATTGTATGTGATTTTTCATACATTCTAATTCTAACCTCATATTTTATATATTTCATTTTAATGTTTTCCCCTCTGACCCATGTATTCTCTGAAGTTTTTCTCCATGCAGAACACTAAGTTTAACTAAAGTCTTAGGAGGCAACTTTTACTTAGTTGTGTTTTGAATGCCTGCCAACCTGAGGTGTTAACTCTTCTTCTAGCACTGTATTAATTAATGTTCTTCTCTTATTCATAAGAGTTATAACATCAGTTTTTCAAAGCTGACTTTGAAGTCCTTCTTTGTCTTAGTCTGGAAACTCAGCTGAAATCTTTGAGTCATTCCTAAGGGAACCTGTTAATATTTGAAATGCCTTTCAATATTAGCATAGCTTCTAGCATCACAGAATCACGCAAACTACCACTGTTAAACAAATAGTTTAGTTGTTTTGTTGATGTGGCATTACTAAAAAAAAAATAAGAAAGAGCTGCAAATATTCGTAAGTAATTTGAATATGGAACAAAAGTAGCATGAATCTAGGAAAACTGAAAGCTGTCAAAATGGAAATGGAAAGTTTGAAGATTGGTGGGTTGTTATGCCAAGAATTAGCGAGATGAAATCAAATGACACTAGTCATTTTGAATTGTATATTCTTATGGCATGGAAATGTAATCTTGAAGGTGAATGGTGTCATATCCATTATCAAAGAACATTTAAAGAACTGTAACATCCATAAGCCTTCAAAGAAAGCTTGTCATTGTTGTTAGGTGCTGACAAGTTGAGTACAACTCATAGTGACCCTACGAACTAAAGATCTGAACCTTGTACTATCCTGCACCATCTTTACACTTCATGACACATAAGAGCCTCTTGGCAGCAGTAACTACGTCAATCTACTGATTGAGGGTCTTCCTCTTCTTCATTGATCCTTCTCCCTTCCCAGCATTAGTCCTTTTTCAAGGAATAATCTCTCCTAGAAACATGCCCAAAGTATGTTAGGCCACAGGAACCAAAATATGATCTTGAATCAATTCCATCTTAATTTCAAGATCATCTTAAGAATAGGTTTAAGGCACCGGTGATTGAATACTGGATGAGCTGTGAGATGGTATCAAGGAGATCATCCATGAAGAAAGTAAAAGGTCATTGCAAAAACAGAGGAGAGTACATCTGATAACTCATAAATCTGATGTGTATATTGATTCAGACACATGTCAGAAGAAAGGCCTAATATAGACCAATGTAACAGAATTGAGAACCCAGAAATGGACCTAGCTACCAATGGCCAACTGATGTTCGATAAACAAAACCTATCAAATGGGGAAATAATAACCTATTCAACAAATGGTGCTGGCAAAACTGTACTGCTTCCTGCAGAAAGCTGAAACAGAATTCACATCTCACACCATACACAAAAATCAACTCAAGGTGGATCAGAGACCTGGGGGTAAAGGCCCAAACCATAAAGTTCATCAGACACCAACTGGGATCAAGCTTAGATGGACTAATCTATGGTATAAAGAGACTGCCAAATACAGCTATAAATGCGCAGTCTGGAGAGGATAAAACTGATGTATGGGACCTTCAAAAGATTAAATCCCTGTGCATATGAGCCTGGAGAAAGGACAAAAGTTATACAAGTGTCCAGGTCCTCCATTTGTAGGGTCACTATGAGTTGCCTATAACTCGACAGCACTTAACCACAACAACATATTAGAACACCTCTACAAACAGATTTCAACATGGGAAAACAGTCCAATCTCTAACATTTGGCAAAGAGGAAGATTACTGAGTGCTTCTATTTATCTAAGTTCTAACTAGAAAGCATGTCAGAAGTAACAATATGTCTAATCACATTTGTCCTTTGGAAAAATCATCTTTAAATGCCTTTATTTTGACTAATAAAACTTTCTCCTTACATATATGTTGAAGAAGTTGGAATGTGAAAAGTACAATGGATAAATCTCTGAGCCTCCTTCAGTAGACTAAAGAAAATGTTTTATCTAAGTGCTTCACAAATATAAAAGGTTTCACAACATGTAGCTCTATTTCTCACTGAAAACTCACTACTCAGGAACTAAATTGTATAGCAAAAGTTTCTGTAGTTAATATCATTTTCTTTAATAAGAAGGAAACAAAGTGGATGAAGGAAACCTTTTTTTGTAGGATTTTATATTTCATTGATCTTACTACAAATACACCCTTATTAAGTTGTAGTGACATAAGCAAAAGTTCTGCTTTATAAAAAGGTCATTTCTAACCCTATACATTTTTATTTTCAAGAAGACATTTAGTCAATAACATCATTTGATGAAATTTAGTGCAGTTTTTATGGGAAGGTGAAAAACATAGGTGAAAAGAAAGTCAGTTTATAAATTGGTGCATTTGAAAATAATTGCAAATAAGAAATTAGAAAATCTGATTTTTACTAGTAAAGTTCAAGATAAAAATGATTTTTTGTTGTTGTTATTAAGTGCTTTCAAGATGATTTCAACTCACACTTACTCTATGTTCAAGGGAACAAAGTGCTTGATGCTGTATAATCCTCACAATTGCTTCTGGGCTTCAGCCCATTGTTAAAACCTCTGAGCCAATCCATCTTGTTGAGAATATTCCTCTCCATCACTGACACACATTGTTTTACTAAGCAAATGTCTTTCTCCAGGGGCGGGTCCTCCTCATAACATTCCTCAAGTATGTGAGATGAAATCTTACCATCCTTGTCTTAAAGGAACATCTAGCTAACTAATTTGAAGTAACTTAAATCTATCTAAAACAGGAGGAGGAAAAGAGAAAATACAGTGTTGTATGATATAGAGTAAATTCCAATTCATAGTTACCATATAGTATAGAGTAGGACTTCCCCACGGGACTTTCCAAGGCAATGATCCTTATAAAAGCATGCTGCCTTAGTTTTCTCCCATCAAGAAGCTGGTAAGTGTTAACTACTGAACTTTCAGTTATTGCTGAATGCTTAGCCACTGCATCAACATGGATCCAAGCAAGATGGAACAGTTAAGAATTTCAATCTTTCTTCCATCTATCATAAAGCTGCCCTTGGTCTAGTGATAAGGATTTTGTTGAGATGCAATCTAAATTGAAGGCTGCAGTCCATGGTTTCTGCAGCAAGTACTTCAAATCCTCCTCAGTTTCAATGAGCAAGTTTATGCCATCCGCATAAAGCAGGTTGTTGATGAATCTTCTTCCATGGAATTATCTGTTGAGCATACCAATTGAAAAGTGATGGAGAAATGAAACAACCCTAAAGCACTCCTACCTTATTGAGTCATGCAATGATCCCTTGTTCTGTTTGGATAATAGATTATTAGTCTAGATATAGGTTTCACATAAGCACAATCAAGTGCTTTGAAATGACCATTTTTCTGAATGTAAGCCACAATTTGCTGTGATCCACACAGTCAAATGGCTTTGTTTAGTCAATAAAATACAAATAGACATCTGGTACTCCTGCTTTCAGGCAAAATCCATCTGACATTAGCGATTATATTTCTTTGCCACAGCCTCATCTAAACTCAGCTTGTACCTCTGGCAGTTCACTGTAAATGTACTATTCCAGTAGCTTTTAGATAATCTTCAGCAAGATTTTGTTTGCAGGTGTTATTAATGATAGTGTTCTATAATTTTCACATCCTATTGGATCTCCTTTTTTTGGGAATAGGGATGAATACGGATCTCTTCCAGTCAGTTAACCAGATAGCTGTCCTCCAGATTTCTTGGCACACATCCAGTGATGTGTGTGTGTGTGTGTGTGTGTGTGTGTGTGTGTGTATACACAGAATTTTACACATATATAGAAATATTTCTTTTGAGAGACTTTTGAGGGTGACACTTGATTGACATTATGATACTCTCCCATTGTTTTATTTAAGACAGAGGAAATCAAGGAAAACAACAAAATATAATATTCTTTGCCTATGGAATACATGAAATAGTTGTTATTATTGTTATTTATCATTGGATCAACTACATCTTCTAGTAACCCTATGAAAAATAGAACCAAGTCTTGCCCTATCTTGCACCATTCTCATAATCACTGCCATGCTAAGCCAATGTGGTAAGTACTGTGACAATCCATCTATTGAGGGTCTTTTGTTCACCAATCCTCCCAACATGATGTCGTTCTCAGGAACTGTTTTCTCCTGAAAATAAGCTGAAAATAGATGAGATAAAGTTTCACCATGCTTGCCTATAAGGATCACTCTGATTGTACTTCCTTCAAGATAGATTTGCTTAGCAATACATGGTATTTGCAATACTCTTTGCTAATTCCACAGTTCAAAGGCATTAATTCTTCTTCAGTCTTTCTTATGTATTGTGAAGCTTTCAGATGCCTAGGAAGCAACTGACATTATCATGGCTTAGATCAGCCACATCTTAGTCTTTGAACT
Source organism: Elephantulus edwardii (assembly GCF_000299155.1). Lineage (NCBI taxonomy): Eukaryota > Metazoa > Chordata > Mammalia > Macroscelidea > Macroscelididae > Elephantulus > Elephantulus edwardii. The sequence continues at coordinate 8,404,202 of NW_006399850.1, forward strand.
GAGATTCTTGCTCTTTAAAACTTTGGAAACGTCCTCGACAAGAAAATTTCCCAATGACATACATGCTTTGATTTTTTTTTTTTTTACAACTGTTACCATGGGTGTTGAATGTGAATCTAAGTTAAATTAAATCCTTGACACCTTCAGTCTTTTCTCCATCTATCATGATTTGGTTATTGATCCAGTTGTTAGGATTTTTGTTTTCTTGATGATGTTGATATGTAACTTACACTGATGGCTATAGCTTTCAGTCTTGTACAGCAAACACTGTAGGTCTTTTTAACTTCTACAAGTAGTATTGTGTTGCACTGTGTAGGTTGTTGATGAGTCTTCCTCTGATCTTGACTCCACAATTCTTAATCCTATAATCCAGCTTCTCAATTTTTTTTTCTTTTCTCATCATACACATTAAGGAGGAATGAAAAAAATGATAAAGTCATGGTGAATAATTTTCCTGATTCTGAACCATGCAGTATTCCCTTGTTCTGTTTGAATAACTGCCCCTTGATTTATATATAGAGTTTATGTCAGCACAATTAAGTGTTCTGGGACTTCTATTCTTCTAGATAACATCATTAAATGCTATTAATACCAATACTAAAGAAATATGAAGATACAAATCTGAGCAAAGAAGAAATACGTCCAGAGAGTGACACTACTGATATTTACAGCAAATATATATATACACTTAATAAAATATACGGTTAATAATGCTTTTAATAAGTAGTCAAGATACTTTATCCTATGTATATCAGTTGATTTTCCAATGTATCAAAAAGATTTGACTGATATAGAAGGCTTTAATAAAATAACATATGATCAAGAGGCAATAGTGATCCAGGAGAAGTTCAAGCTGCTTTGAAGGCGGTGATAAAAAACAAGGCCCCAGGAATTGATGAAATACCAATTGACATATTTCAACAAACAAAAGCTGTCCTAGATGTGCTCACAGGTTATGCCAAGAAATCTGAGGGAAATCTACCTAGCCAACTGACAGGAAGAAATCCATATTTATTCTCATTTCAAAAAAAGTAACCTGACAAAGTGTGAAAACTATTACACAGTATCACTATTATCACACACAAGCAAAATCCTGCTGAAGATTATCAGAAGATGACTGGAATAGTACATTGACAGAGAATTTCCAGATGTGCAAGCTGGATTTAAAAGAATCTACTATGGCACTAGCTACAATATCGCCAATGTCAGATGGATCTTGGCTGAAAGCAAAGAAGATCAGAGTAGTGTCTATCTGTTTTTCATTGACTATGTAAAGGTACTTGACTGCATGGTTCACAACAAATTGTGGCTTACCTTGAGAAGAATGGGAATCTTAGAATTGTTTACTGTGCTCATATGAAACATATACTTGGACCAGAAGTGGTGGTCAGAACAGAGTGAGGAAACATTACATGCTCAGGATAGGACTGTGTCAGGGATGCATCCTGTCTTCATACCTTGTCATCTTTATGCAGAACTGATTATTTGGGTGGCTGAACTTTATGAGGAGTAATGTGGCATCAGGAGTGAAGGAAAACTCATCAATAGCCCATGTTCTGCATATGACAAAAGCTTTCTTGCTGAAGTTGAGGAGGACCTGAAACATTTGCTACAGAAGATCAAAGACTGAAGTCTTCAATATTGTTTGAAGTTCAACATCAATGATTCTCATCATTGGGCCACCTGACAGTACCACTATATGTGGAGAATAGATTTAGGTTGTCAACTGTTTCTACTTGCTCAACTCCACACTCAACACTCTTGACACCAGCAGTCAGAAAATCAAAAGACAAATAGAGTTAGGGAAGTCTACTGTTAGGGACCTCACCAAAATAATAAAGAAGAGTGATGTCCGACTAGAGACTAAAGTGTGCCTTATTCAGGCTGTGGTCTTCTAAATTACTTACTATGCATCAGAGAGCTGAACAGTGACTAAGGATGACAGAATAAAAATAAATTCCTTTGAGTTACAGTGCTAGAGAAGAATAATGAACATACCATCGACTGCTAAGAGAACAAAAAGTCTGTCTAGGATAGGGTGAAAACCAGCTGCTTTTTGAAGGCAAGGATTTTGAAACTCCATGTGATGTAATTTGGGCACATGGCCAGGGGGGACCACTCCTTGGGGAGGAACATCATGCTTGGAAGGGTAAAGGGACAGGGCAGGAGAGGAAGACCCTGAATGAGACGGATTGACAAAATAACAAGTAATGATGGTAGATGTATTGGAGACCATGAGACTGGTTCAGAGTAGGGCAGAAAATAAAGCTATTGGAATTGCTTAATTGTCAATGATAATCATATCATCAGTAATACCTAATCCATGTTAAGACTCATAGCATCCTTCTAACAGTTTTTGAGGCTGTCAATTATTGTGTGAGGAGATTGTCCAAATTTCCTCTGTGGAGTAGCTAATGAATTGGGAGCACCAATCTTTCAATAAGCAGTCAATCAGATAAGACATATGGCACTAGCAGAACTCTTGGTTTTCTGAATAATCAATCATTATTGTTACTTCTACATTATTAATTCTTTCCAAGAAAGTAAGTTCCTTTAATAATCATTTGTCAAAGTTCACAAACTTCTGTCCCACTATCCCAGGTTTATAAAAGAATGCAATGGTTTACTTATGTTCTTTAGAGGTCAGGCCTATGGAAGACAGCTTAAAAATTTGGAGCATCTGTTCTATTCAGTGAAAAAGATTTCATGAAACAGTATGATACACTGATAATTTTGGAAATGTGAAGATGGCACAGGTCGGGGAGTTCTGATCTGTTGTTCATAGGATCAGTATGAGTCTGGTTAACTTGATAGCACTTAACAGTTATACAATGATAGACATAGATAAATAGATTTGTAGATATAGATATCTACATATATAGAAAAAATATATATACATACATACACACACACTGAAATGCACACACAATTAAGTGTGTATCTGTTTATCTATGTATCATTCACTTCTATTTATTTAAAAAAACAAATTTAAGTTACTCAACCACTGAGATCCATTCTCCCATAACATAACATTCCATTCTCTAATAAACTATATATAGGTCTACTACGTTGAGAATGGAATTTAATGTCATCATAGAATTGTTAATTGATATTTTTGTTTTTTATATGCATAGTTTGGATATATTATTAGAATGCCAAATTTCACTTCCATTTTTCCTTTTCAATGAAACCAATTAGAATCCTGAAGTGGAAGACTAACACATTGTGAACGTCACACATTATACTGCAATATTTATTATCTTTGACATTCTTGAGCCCATTGCTTTTATCACTGTGTCAATCTATCTCATTGACACTCTTTCCCTCTTTCACTGACCCTCCACATTTCTAAGTATGATGTCCCTTTCCAAAGAATAGCCTCTTCTAGGAATATGCCTAAAGTATGTGAAACAAAGCTTCTATGTCCTTTCTTCTAAGGAGCATTCTGCCTACACCTTCTCTAAGACATAATTGTTTATTCTCTTTTGAGTCCATGGGATATTCAGTAATTTTCTCTAACACATAGTAGAGGTTTTATTTTTATTTCATCATATTTTTTTTGTCCATCGCTTAGAAGCAAAAGCAAAGCAAGTGAAAAGACCATGACCTGAATCAAGCACAACTTAATTTTAAAACTGGTATCATTGCTCTTCAGTAGTTGGAGAGGTTCCTAACAGCAGATTTTTTTCAATGAAATAAAATTTGATTTCTTTTCTGCTGGTGTCACATGGATTGTGGATCCAAGAAAAAGGAAATTGTTGACAATTTAGAACTTTGCATCATCTATCATAATGTTAGCAAAATGTACAGTGGTGAGGATTTTTCTTTTTTTATTTTGAAATGTAATCCATACTGAACGCTAAAGTTTTTGCTCTTCTGCAGGAAGCATTTCAGGTCCTTGTCACTTTCAGCAAGCAAGGTTGTGTTATCTGCATAACACACGTTGTTGATGAATTTTTCTCCTATCTTGAAACCACATTTTCCTTCAAAGTCCAACTTCTCAAATGATTTGCTTAGGATACAGATTGTGTAGTTATGGAGAAAGAATACAACCATGACTCACAACTTTCTTGATTTTAAACCATACCGTGTTCCCTTGCTCTATTCAGATAATCACTTCTTAGTCTAGGTGTGTCATTTGAGCACAATTAAATATTCTGAGATTCTAATTTGTCTTTATGTTAACCATATTTTCTTAAATATGGTTAAATATGTCAAATACCTTTGTGTGGTCAATAAACACAAAGATATATCCTTCCAGTATTCTCTGCTTTCTATCATGATATATCTTGTACCAGTAGTGATATCTGTGGTGCCACAGTCACTACTAAATACAGACTGAATGTGTGGCAATTCTCTGTCAAAATACAATTCTAACCATTCTGGGATGATTTTCAGCAAAATTTTGCTTGCATGCAATATTAGCTATACTGTTTGATAATTTCCACATTCTTTTTTATCTCTTTTCCTGATAAGGGAACAAATATAGATCTCTTCAGTTACTTAGACAGCTGTCAAGCAAATTTCTTGACACAAGTGATGAGCACATTCAGAGCCATATCTGTTAGTTTAAAAATAGAAGAACAAATTCAAGCTTTGAGTTGCAATATTTAAGGATGCTTTGGGCAGAATATTAAATGATCCAGGAAGCAATAAAAGAAGGTAGGAAAAGTATACAGAGTTATCGTACCAAAAGGAATTGGTGGACACAGAACAATTTAATGAAACAACGTATGTGCAAGAGCCTGTGGTGATGAAGGAAGAAGTTCAAACTGCTCTGAAATAATTGGCAAAAAACAAGACCTCAGGAATTGATGGTGTATCAATTGACATATTTCAATAAATAGACTCTGTCCTGGGTGTGGATGTGCTTACCAAGTTGTGCCAAGAAATCTTGAGGACAACCACCAATTTCAAAGAAAGTTTACCTGAAAGAGTGTGGAAATTATCAAACAATATCATTGCTATCACATGCAAGCAAGATTCTATTGACGATTATAAAAAAAACCAAATGGAACAGCACATCAGCAGAGAACTGCTGAAAGTGCAGGCTGGGTTTAGAAGAGGTCGTGGTACTAGAGATATTATAACTAATGTTAGATGGATCTTTGCTGAAAGCAAGGAGTACCAGAGGAATGTCTATCTGTGCTTCATTGACTAAGCAAAGTCATTTGACTGTCTGGGTCACAACAAACTGTGGCTAATTCTGAGAAGAATGGGAAACCCAGAACACTTGATAGTGTGTATGTGAAATCTATACTTGGACAAGGAGGTTGTCGTCAGAACAGAGCAAGGAAACACTGCCTGGTTCAAAATTGGAAGGAGTATATGCCAGGGATGTATTCTATCTCTATACCTTTACAATCTATATGCAGAACAGCTTATCTCAGAGTCTGGACTCTATGAGGAAAATGTAGCATCAGGATTGGCGGAAGACTCATCAAAAATCTGTGTTATGCAGACGACACAAACCTGCTTGCTGAAACTGAGGAGGACCTGAAGCACTTGCTGCAGAAAGTCAAGGACTGCCGCCTTCAATATGGGTTGAAGCTTAACATCAAGAAAGCAAAGATTTACACCACTGAGCCAATTGACAACTTCATGATAGATGATGAAAAGATTGAGATTGTTAATAGTTTTAGTTTGCTTGGCTTCACAATCAACACTCTTGGTACCAACAGCCAAGAAATGAAAATTTGAATTGCATTGGGAAAGAAAGTCTGCTGTTAGAGACCTCTCCAAATTACTGAACAGCAACAATGTCAATCTGGAGACTAAGGTGCACCTGATACTGATCATAGTCTTTGCAATTACTTGCTATGATAGATCTTTTTTTGATGCTCCATGGATCATTAAAGATTTTACCCATATTATTTCTCACCATTGAAAGTCAAGGCTTGACTTGGTTTTTCAGTTCTCTCAGCTTGAGCAATAGTGAGATAAGGTATTTCCTTTTTATTCTCTAACTCCAGCTCTTTGCACATTCCACTAAAATGCTTTGCTTTGTGTACTCAAGCTGACCTTTGAAATCTTTTGTCCACCTCTTTAAATTCTGCATCACTTTCCTTTGTTTACTTTGTTACTTTGTTACTGCATCACTTTACTTTGTTTCTTGACTCTCTAGTGCAATTTTTTTTGCTTGTTTTGTGGCTTTTTTTAAGCTTTTTTAAAAATTAATTTTAATGAACGTTTACAGAGAGTTTGGATTTCCATTCATTCATTGTTGCAGTTTTCTCCCTGCCTCCCCCTTCTTCCCCCGTTAGCTCCTCTCTTTGAAAAATAAAAGAAAAAATTCTTTCATTGGTATACAATCCCCACTCTTGCCCTGAGTACACTCCACTATGCAACCTTCATTCTGGACTCTTACATAATCATAATACCCAATCTTATATCGCTTTTAAACTGTTTTCTCCCTCATCTGTTTCAATGTAGTATACATAATTTATCCAATTTTTCTCAGTCTTTTCCCAACCCTGATATCAGTCCCATTCTACAAGAGTGGCACTATGCAGTATTTGTCTTTTTGTGACTGAGATATTTCACTCAGCATAATGTCCTCCAGGGTCACCCATTTTGAATAATATTGCATGAGTTCCTTTGTTTTTCAATGCAGCATAGTATTCCATTATGTGAATGCACCAGAGCTTCTCTATCCATTCGTTTGTTGATGGGCACTTAGGTTGTTTCCAGTCCTTTGCTATTGTGAACAAAGCTGCAATAAACATGAGTGAGCATTTATCTGCCTGGGTGGCAGTTATGGTTTCTTTAGGGTATATTCCCAGTAGAGAAATTGCTGGGTCAAATGGTATTTCTATTTGAAAGTCTCATCTGATACCATTTTGGTCTTTTCTTTCTTTTCTGTCTATATAATGACCTTTTGCTCTCTTCATTATCCTTGAAGTTATCTCACAACTCATCTGATCATCAACCATTAGTGTCCAATACCTCAAAACTATTCTTGAGATATTTTTTAAAGACCGTGTTTATAGTTACCATTTTTGGTTTTTGAAAATGGTACTTGTGATGAATAAATCATAGAATATATAAAATGGAATTATTCTTGTCCATCTTCTTTTCTGTCACCAAGTCCATATTTTCCAACTACCATTATTCATTTTTGTCCCAATTTTTGCATTCCAGTCCCCAGCTGTGATTAATGGATTTTGACAGCATATTTGGTCATTTTAAGACTACAAAAGTTGATAAAAATCAGATCCAAGATGGTGGCGGAGGCAGAGACAGCGTGGTGAGCTGCAGGAGCAGTGAACCACTTAAAGCAGGGCCATTATGGCCTTCCACAGATTTTGCCTTATTGATAATTGAACACTTAAACAGTTGATGACTGGCCCTCAGTGAAGATCGAGGCTCAACAACAGGAATTCAAGGATTCCCAAGGAGAAATGGGTGAGTCTCGTGGGCACCCCTCTCCCCGCAGATCCCTCACCTCGCTCCGCCGCACAGCTGCTGCAGCAGCTCCATGAGGCTTCCACAGCCAGAACGAACGGATTCCCTCACCCAGGATGGATGCTGGGCACCAGCCCTCCTCAAGACTGGTACAGTGAAGCCACCACACTGCTGTAAGGTGGACTTGGTCTGGAGAAAATTCTTGGAGCCAGGATGGCAGCTGTGGGGGAAGCAGGCGCCCGCCAGCTGCCGGCACAAGAGGGGCTGCACACCAGCCGAGCGCCTGTGTGGCGGGGTGGGGGGGCAGCGTGCCCCCAACGGCCGCCCGTGCTGGGGGGGGGCACGCACCTCCCACAGGCCTCCTGTGCTGGGGAGGGTGTGCCCCACTGGCCACCTGCATAGGAGGTGGGGGATGGGATGCACGACCACCATCTGCAGGTTTGGGTCTCCTTGGACAGGCCAAAGATGATGATTACCTATGCATTGGACAGGCCAAAGAAGAAGATTACCTATGTATTGGACAGGCCAAAGAAGATGATTACCCATACAATGGATTGCTGAAAGTCACTGTGAGTCTGATGACCTTAACAGTGGCAGAATGTACAAGAGGACTGACATCCTAAATGCACCACATATTTTGTTCTGTTGAATGCTTCTGCCAAAAGATGGTTAGACCTGGGGGGAGTCTGTTCACAATTCTCAGATT
>NW_006399850.1:8413336-8420541 GCF_000299155.1 Elephantulus edwardii
GACCCTGAACCCAGTGCCAGTGACAAAAAGGAAATACAACTGACAGCTAAGGAAGCAAAGGAGGATGGAGCCTCTGGGTTCAACCAGCCATCCCCATTGGACCCACCTGGGAAAACACTTTGCAGTCCAGAGGGGAGCAAATGACAGGAAAATATCTTCTAACAGAGCAAGAAGGCAAGCTTTAACCCAAGACCACCAGTAAGGTGATAAAGTATCCCCCCTTCCCCCCTTTACATCTATGCCCCTGTTCAGCACGAAGAAGCCAGAGAGTCAGCATCCAATTCCCAAATCAATAAGACAGTTGGTTTAATTACCATTGGAAAATGCTTGTCATTCCTCTGTAGTATCTGGTCCCCTCTGGACCCTCGTCATTTCCTTCACCTGCTCCACCCACCAACCAAACTGTGCAGCTCTGCAACTGCATCCTGGCCCATCCTCACCTTTCTGTCCCCAACCTTCACCTCCTTGTACCCCCAATATGTTTTTCCCAATAAAAAAAAAAGATTAAAAAATAAAAAAAATCCAAAAAACTGTCAAAAGAACAAACAAACAAAAAAAAGTTGGTAAAAATCGCCAACTTCCTTGTCTTTGATTTTAGCTGTTGGTGTATGTGTTTGAATAATAGTGGTTTTAACAAGGCTTCCTTGTATGTGTATAAAAACTGTGCTGTTGCTCACAGCATTGTACTTCAAGACATATATTTAAACGGCCTTTTTAACTATCAGTGCTACACCATTTTTTTATAAGTTTTTTATTCTTGGAATAGTAAATCATATGGTCTTAATCACTGTGTCCGATATTAGTCGATCTAATGCATTGCATATAAATCTTGATGAGGTCTATTTCATTGTTGAAAATGGTGAGTATGATATAGGATAGAGTTCAGATCTGTTGCTTATAATGTTGCTATGACTCAATGACACCTAACAACAATACATTATAATATAAAAAGTATATCAAAACATAACAATATCCTAAACCTGCTTTGATGAAAGTCATTCAAGAAGCATCATGATTATACTATCTCCAGATGGCAGTCTAGCACTATCTCAACAAAAGCCTCCATCTAGAGATACTGAGCATCCCGGACTTATGTTCTTAATCTCTGGTAAAGGCACAATTCAATGTTTACCTTTTTCCTTGTTGAAACATGGCCATTGTAAAGTCAGTGTATTCAGTTTGCTGTTTGTGATTCTAATAACACATACAAAGAAATAGTCCTGTTGCATTTGGTTATGTTTTAAATAAAATACACATAAATTAATTTTCATTCCATTTATATTTTAAAAGACTATGTATTACAAAAAAGGGTCCATATTACAGTTACTGTTCTGTTTGACAATATTGCATTTTAATCAACGGGAAAGGCAAATAAAGTATAAGGAATAGCATTTCTTTTCACTTTCCGAATTGGAGATACTACTATTGGGACCATCTGCAAATAATCATAACTATGAATATCTTTAAAATATTTTTTAGAAAATTTATTTAAAACTGCATTATTTTATTTTTATAATGGTACAAAGGTTTAAAATTTTGGACCTTCACAAAAACTCTACATTGTCTATTGCTTAACTAAAAATATATGTATTTAAAAACATCTACAAAACCAACAAAATCCACTCGTGCCAATTGTGTTTTAACACTGAATGACTCTTCATTAAATTTTCCAAAAATATAAATCTTTGTGGGAGAGAGAGACTGTTTTCTGTCATTCACAGGGGGGCTGTGGATCTGAAGTGCAAAATTTTAGATATCCATCAAATGTTTATTGTTATAGAAAATATAGAATAACAAAATACATAATTCACATTGAGTTCTATTTTTGTTATTATCTTACTTTATTGATATTTTAATGAAAGTTTACAGAAAACTTAGATTTCCATTCATTCATTATTATACATTTTTTTTGGGGGGCTTATAATTTTCCTTTAAAATTAAGAAATAAAGAATGTATAATAATCACATAAGAACATACAAACTAAATAGCCAAAATTTTAAAATAAAATTGATTGTTGCAGTGACTATCATTTGAATGTGAGTATATTGAAGATGGTGCAAAAAATGGCAGAGTTTAGGTTTGTTTCTCATTAATGTTGTTGATCTGTAGTTGAAGCATTGGCATCTAACAACAACTTCTGGGTTTTCAAAGGCTCTAAATTTTAAGAGAAGAGATTGTGTATCATTATAAAAGTCCTGAACTTTCACAGAACTGCCACTCTTGACTTAGCAGAACAATTCTCTGTTTGCTAGGTCACTACACCTCTTTTTTTTTTTCTTTTCTTTTTTTTTTTTAAATAACTCCTATCAAGGTATAGAAATAATGATTTAAATATAAGTAGTAATTGAAGCCATGAATATTAAACCAACTATTTTGTATGCAAGAGAATGTATATAAAAAAATAGGATAGAAAGTGAACTTTTAGACAATGGCAAAATTGATGTTTTAATTATAAAATTAACTCCAAGATTGCATTGTATACTACTTCATGAATTCTCATGGCATATACATGTATTTATATATTTGATATGTTAAATTGTAATTAGAGGCTTAGACTATTCAATACTGAAATCCATTTCAACATTTTAGTGTAACTGCCTCATTCATTATTCCTGAATAATATATACAATTCATTATCCATTAAAATTCTTTCATCTATCATTTATCTAAAATATACCCTGTATTTTTACTTTTTTTTTTTACTGACAGATGACATAAAGTATTTTGAAATTTTACATCATTATAAAACAAATTATGAAATAGAATATTGCCTTCTACTGTTTAAGGCAGGGAGCTCTAGGGGCATGATAAGTAAGGAGTTGTGCTGCCAACCCAAGGGCAAGTAATTAAAACCGACCAGCTGCTCTGTGGGAGAAGGATGGGAAATCCCTTCCTGTGCAATTTACAGACTCTGAAAACCTACAAGAAGATCAAGCTATGAGCTTGATAAGTTCCATCTTGATAAGTTCAGTTTTTTAGCTGACTATTTTGGACAAATGCCACTCTAAGTGGCATACTCAACAATGATATACAATAAGTGTGTGCGACTCAGGTGTTTTGAATCCAGCAGCATGTCGGCAACAGGAAAATAGGCATTCCTTTCTCATTGCAATGCCTCAGAAATTGATGGAGGGTCACTATGAATTGGGATCCACAAAATAACAGAGAGTCATTTAAGGCAAAAGCTGTTTTCTTTAATTCCGTGTTATTAGTGGCAAAAGTCATGTGCAAATAAGAAGATTGTTTCTTACATGACTGAAAAAAAAGATGAGTTTTAAATAGTTCCAACATCATTATATGCAGTATAATAAAAAACACTTGTGGAGATGATTGTTACTATCATGTGTATCAGTTAGAGTCCCAGTTGGAACCGAAGTCACCTTCAACAAAGCAAAGTTAAATAAATACTCAATAAAATAGTCTATTTACAAAGGTTTGCCAGTCAAAGTTAAAACCACAGCATTCAAGTCAGTTTCATCTGTATTTCAAGATGTTTTTATAAAGCAAAGACTATTCACCTTTCTCCCAGAGAGTTCCTCGTAGATTCGACCAAATGACCTTTTGGTTAACAGCTCTGTATTTCTTGTGTTACACCACCAAGAATATTTTATCAGTGTTTTATTTTGTTTTTAGTATCATAGAGTCAGAAATGACCTGTAACTGACTCTCCAGTGGGCTTTCAGGAGCAGAAAATAAGATGAGAGGTTTTGTATCATTCTTCTTCGTGGCAGTTGGTGGATTGAGTTAGCAGCCCTAAGCCATCGCCAGTTTTTAGATTGTGTGAAAAGTCAATTATAGTTTGCTCAGTGGTTTATTGGTAAGGAATTATACTACCAAGGCAAAGGTTTATGTTTCAAATTCATTAGCTGCTCTGTGGAAGAAACATAGGCAATCTCTTCCCATGTAATTTACTGCCTCTGAAAACCTGTTTGAGGGTCAGCTATGTTATCAGTTCCAATTTTATGGTACTCAATAACAGATAACAGTAACTAAAAGACTGGAAGTTCAAACTCAACCAGAAATGTTCTGGAACAAAGCCTTGGTGATTTATTTCTGAAAAATTCAGTAAATAAAAACTTTATGGACCATAGTTCTAATTTAAATTACCATGAGTCAGAACCACTTGATGGTTAACTGGTACTAGTACCAAAGAGAGTACAAAGGAGCTACAAGGGATAGTACCTCATCCTGTAGTGAAACCAGAACCAGGTCAAGGCTGGAAGGGACAGGAGGTGAAGATAACTCGTGGAAAGCAAGATAGAGTCTCATGCAGTGGGATACCTCGAGAAGAGCTACAGCTGTAAATGTACAAACACAACAAGGCTTGGGGCACTTTGCATGAAAGGAACTAGAATTAGGGAGATACATATTCTGACTCCTACACTCTGTTCCTTTCCTTCAATTTTCTATTAACATATTTTTGTCCCAAGATAAAGTACTTTGATATAATGTATGCATTTTAGCCTCCCAATAGAGAAAATAATGTGGAGAAGTTAGAGGAATCATCTGGAGGACAGGGGAAAGCTATTTGGCAGGTCATTTCTTTCTAACTATAATCCAAAAATCAATGGAAAGATTTGTGAAGTAAATATATCAAAAAAAGGCAGTTCATCTTCAGGTAGTAACTATATTTATAGTAAATGGGACTTAACATCAACTATTTATAAAGTTATAATAAAATCTTTGAAAGCTGTTGTTGTTAGGTGACATTACATTTATCATGACTTATAACAACCTTATGGAAAACAGATCTGATCTTTGTCCTAAGCTGTATCCCCTTCATCATCTCTTATTAGCTTAAGCGCATAGTTACAGTCACTGTGTCAACCCAGTGTGTTTAGGGTCTTTTCCTCTTACTCTAACCTTTCATCTTTACCAGTATGATGTCTTTTTCCAAGTATTGACCTCTCCTGACAACATTCCCAAAGTATGTGAGAAATGGTGAAAGTAAGTTTCACCATCCTTATCTTTAAGAAGCATCGAGTTGGGTACTTCCTCCAAGACAGATGTATTTATTCATTTGGCAGTCTATTAGATACTAAGTACTCCTCTTTAAAAGGGCATCAATTATTCTTCGTGCATCCTTACTCATTGCCCAATTTTCAGAAAATAATTAAGAGAGCACGGCTTGAATCAGAGCACATTCATCTTTAAATTGACACCTTTGCTCTTTAGACCTTTGGAGAGGTCTTTAACAGCAGATTTCCCAATGCAACACGTAAGCTAGAATATTTTGAAAGTTACAATATACATAAGGTGGAAACCTGCCAAAAAGGAACTAAAATGTTTGCAATGAACTGAGAAATAGAAACATGGTATAACTGCACCCTGCCAAAGGCAAAAACTTGTGAAACTTGGAAATAAGGAGTCATTTTATTACATTTTAACTCTCAAGGAATTCATTGTATATATATCAAGATTACATTCTTATCTTTTTGTTATTGTTGTTTTATTATGTCTACTCAGAACTGGACTCTGGCTCCTTGAGGCACGGCGGGTTTGAGGGCTCAGGGCAATTTTGGTGTTCTTTGGGCCCCACATGGAGGGCAGCAGAGTGGACATGCCAGATGAACTGGGGGACTGGCAGAAGGACTTTGCCAGCATTTGGGCGTGCTGGGTTGGTGAGACCCTGAAGGGCCCTTGGGCCTGCAGTCCTTGGGCCTGTGTTTCATTGCTTTTGTTCAGACATTCCTCTAGGTCATATAGCCCTGGTGTATAAGTTGCTGTACAGCGGTAACTTGTGGTTGCTGTGAGGCTGAACACTGTGACAATGATGTGTGTCAAATGCGTTAGTGGCTGGTTAGCCAATGTGGACAGCGAGTGGGGTGGAGCTGCCCAATCAAAACAATCTTGGTAGGAGGCATGGCATCCACTTCCATAATAGTTTGCCTCCAGAAACCCTATGAACCTGGAGAGAGGATGAGAGACACCCAAGCGTTGAGGACTCTCCTTCATAGGGTCGCTATCAGTTGCCTGTGACTCGATGGCACTTAACAACAACAACAGTCAGAACCAACTCAAGACTGTTCCTCTTGTAAGTTTTCAGGGGCTACAAATATCATAGGAGGAGATCAGCAATGTTATTTCTCAGGAATGGCTGATGGATTTGAGCTGACAGCACATTCACCACAGAAATATAAGAAATTCTTTATTGGATGAAACATTTATCTACATGGTAAATTAACTTTTTTTGTTGCCTTTTGGTTGAAATATTATACTGTGGGCTTCCTTGAGGTTGATGAGTTTTGCCACTAACATGTTCCTTACAGGGAAACTGTAAACCTCCTATGATATTTCTGTAAGAGGTATTGGTTCCTGAGAACAGAGAGGCTTTCAGTGTTTCTTGTACTTAAAGGATACTATTTCATGAACCATTATTTGGAGATCCATAAAGATCCATTCCTAGATGGCTATGCACTGCTGTATAAGCTTGTCCACTTAAGGAGAAATGCTTACTTTGATTTTACTGACAACACACATAATTTCTCAAAGATATAATTTGTGGCTTTGACAACTGATTCATTATTAGAGACAAAAGAAGTGAACTTAGTCTTAACACTTATATAAGTTATTGATTAATTGATTAACAAATAGCATAAAATATATATAGTATAAACAGATAAAAATATATATTATATTAACAAACCATAGCAGTGTTAAGTAAAAAAATAATCGCAAGTTTCAATTTGTATATATTACATAACACTGTTAACATCAATGCTGAAAAATAGAAAGAATGATTAGAGGAGAGAAATACTTGATCTTTCAATTTTTTTAAGTGAATATTCATATGTTGCTGTTGTTGTTGTTGTAAGTGCCATCAAGTTATAGACAACTCATAGCGACCTTGTGAATGAAAGACTTGAACGCTTGTATAACTTTCCCCCTTTCTCCAGGTTCATAGGGCTTCCAGAGGCAAACTATTTCACAAGTGGATGCCACTCCTGTTTCCAAGCTTGTTTTACCTGGAGTGCTCCACCAAACAGTGTCCACCAGGGTAACCATTATCGCATTTGACACTTCAATGTCACAGTGTTCAGTTTCACAGCAATTACGAGTTAGCTCTGTACAGCAAGGGGACAGACAAGCCTATATGACCTAGAAGAATGTTTGACAAAAAATAATTAAAAACAGGACTGAGGCCCACGAATTAAAGTCACCCACCTTTGCTCTCTCTCTCTCTCTCTCTCTCTCTCTCTCTCTC